>NW_028185628.1:875401-892217 GCF_003343005.1 Rhea americana
GAGGCGGAAAGTTTTGGTACCGCGGGGGAGGCGGGGTGCGCGCAGCCGGCGCAAAAGTTCCCGCAGGTAGGCGCGGCGGCGGGCGGCTCACCTATATATATAGGGTCTCCCGGTGTACATACGGGGAGCGCCGTGCGCGGCCGCGGCTCGCCGAGCGCCGCTCTGGGAGCGAGGGGTTTTCCCGAGGGACGGGCGGGAGCCGAGGTCGCGCTGCTAACCCGGTCATCGCGCACCGGCTGCAGCCCCAGCCCAGACAGCTTTCTGCAAAACACGTGGGAATTTTTTTTATTTCGCAGCTCACCAGGCATTCTGATAGTTTTTTCATTAAAAAAAAAAGGGGGGGGGGAAGTTGTGAATAAATACATTGCCTGCTCCCTCCTGACATTGCACAGTACTTGTAACCCGTGCACTGCATTTTGAATATTTAATACCACCTAAATTTTCATTTTAAATGAAAATAATAGCCAGAGAATGATTTTAGAACAGGATTCTACATTTGTGAAAGGAAGCAAGGCAAAAGAAGTATATCTTGCATGTAGTGACCTGTATCTTGAGACCCAAATGAGAAATGAGCACATCGGCTAATTTCAAACATCACTTCCTTACGCCACCAGGGGTTTGGCCACTTATATTCTGCTTCAGCTTCCCCTCAGAAGCTTGCGACTACGTCTTTGACAACATGACTTTTACTGGACAGAAGAGGAAGAAAAATAATTAAAAATACTGAGATAAATTAGACATTGTCAATCACCAGGGTCTTTGGAATTCAATCTGCAGTACTTGAGGAAAATACAGACAAAGGAACCACTAGAGATTATTTTTGAGAAGTCCAGTCAGATAAGTGACATTTCAGAAGGAGAAAAAGCTGAACATATTCATAGTTCATCTATCACCCTTCTCCTGCCCCTCCCCTCAAAGAAAAGGTAAGAAAAAGAAATGAAAAGGGTGGGAAATTAGATTAGTCAGCTTGTAAACATAGTTTGATCCCTGAAAGTGGGTACAAGTTATTAAACACCTAAAAGCAAAAGCACCAGATAGCAAATTTTAGTGTATTGAGGCTTGAAAATAGCTTATGAGTCTAAATTTCTGAAATGACATCTTTACATCAGAGAAGATGTGTGCTGAAATGGAACCTCTTTAAAAGGTTTCCTTTCTTGTGAATAATGGATTTACTCAAAGAGCAGGAATCGAAGGAGTAAAAGTAGATGAATTTGGTTCTGTGTTTATACTGAGGGTAGTTAAGCCTATCTAAAGAAGCATTTTAGCATCTACCTTGTGTTTTACTCTGTTTATTTTCATATTAGACTGAAATAGCTGTAAAATAAGCAGCTTTTCAAATGAAATGAGATTTCTATAAGGGTTGTAGAAAAGTGAACATTATTCACAGAAAGCCAATAGGCATAGAAAGAATACAACACTATATATAGAGTAACTGCTTATTCGCCAGAATGCYGAAGTACACTTAACTTAGTGGCTATTTAAAGGACACTTATTTTCGTCAATGATCACAGTTTCCTATAGAAAAAAAGAAAACACCAAGAAATGTTATCTGCGTATGTATTCAAAGCAACTGATCTCCTGAGTGCAGTGCTACATGGAAGCTCATCATCTAGACGGTAAAAGCAGACACAAGGTGCTCTGCTGAAGATGAGTGTTTTCAGTGTAGCTTTTGTTGCATTTTTGTGGCATCTGCATTGAGTGCATACACAGAACATGCACACAGACATTTTTCCACAAAAATTATCATAATATTTAAATTATAATTGTGTCGTCATAATTGCCAAGCTCTTCTCATTCGTGTCCGTTTTATTCAACCAGAAAGTAGAATTGCTTTTAAAAGAAAAAGGTCAAAGTAGCTTAGGCTGTTTAGTTGCAGAAGTACTCATTATCCTGGGGGTAAAGTGGATTTAGGACCAGAAGGCAGTATATGGCAACACTGTAACACACGGAGTGGGATTATTCTAGCATTAATTCAAATCAACTCGCCATAAACAGCTCTATAATAAAATGAGTCATTCTGCACATTGAATTCTCTGAGCTATATTCTCTTATTAAATTTGAATCTGAACCTGGCAGAAAGATCACAGCAAGACTTCAAGCAACGTTAAAATGGAAATCTCAATTTTAGCTAAGACTATGCATGCAACACCTGTAAGACTAGAAGTTATCCTTTAGGCCTTTGGAATGAAAAAGGATAGCTGAAAAAGTTTCTTCACAGCTTACTATGAGCAGCAATGTTTTGTAACTTAAAACAAGGAATGATTCAGTATCTCAAACAAGAGACTAAGGAGATTTATAGCAGAGATTTTTTTTCCCCCAACTTATCAATTATAAATGTCACAAAGGAAGAATATTTTCTGAGGAAAGCAACTATCAATCTTCTCAGAACTGTATTTGATCTCTTGATAGATATTATTATGCTAATCAGTCTAATTTAAACTGATAAAACAAATGTACCATTCAGTGGTAAGCACTGTGCTTTCTATAATATTTATTTTCAAACACTGGTCCAAAACACCAAATCTCTCCAGTGACTTAGACCAAATAAAAATCTCTGGTTTTGACATGGTTATTTCTTGAAGAAAATTTGTGACAGCCTCACAAATGGTAAGAAGCCATCTATTCCTATGATATAGTATCCAGCATCAAGACTTAGCACTCCCTCTGATGTTAGCAGGCTTTTTTCCCCCTGCAGGTCTCCTCCACTGGATATGCAACTCCTTTTCCACTAGTTTCTGAGGTTCTGGCTCATTTTATTTGGGGTTAGTATTAGTTGTAAATTGTATTAATATTAGTAGTAAATTACAAATTTTAATGATTTATGAAGCTTAATCTACATTTTAATGTAACATTTTTAAAGTGCTCTCCCCTCCTTGCCTTGCAAAGTCATTCTTCCTCTATTTCATATTCTATCTGTGCTGTTTTTATAAGATCAACAAATACAAACATTTTCTATGTCCTTAAATGCTTGTAAGGTCATCCGTACTTGTTAGTATTAACTGTTGTGGGCTATGCTATTACTCTAACCGTTATTTGCTATTATGACAAGAATTTTTGCACAACAAAATATGTTCAACATTTGTTCTTTTTTGCTCCATGATACATCTCTCCTTCAGCCTTTTTTTTTATTTCTATATTGTAAACCTCATCAGTTCTTATGTTTCACAACTAATAGTTACAGCAACTTTTAAAGTTATCTTTACTGATGGACTAAAGTAATTTTATATTACTACGAAATTCCAAGTTAATAATCTGTTAGAGGAATGGACAAATATTGAAGCGCTTTAGCACTCGTCATTCTTCCTTTAGAATAGTTTCTGATGTTTCCTTCAATATCTGTCCTGGTTATTGGGTTCGCTCTATCGCCTTGCTCTTTCTGATCTCTCTGAGCACTCCTTCCGAGGGGCCTGGTTTTTGGCCTTTGCCTGGCTTTCAGGGACGTTACACCGCTTTCTCAGACCAGGACCTGTGTCTCCATAACTGATGCATCTCTCCAGATACAAAGTTCAGGCTTATTTCCTTCCTTTGCAAGCACCATGGCCACCAAGGTGAGAATCCTCTTAGAACCAGAATACTGTTTATTTTAGCATTAGCAACAAGAAACAGAAAAGGGAATTTTAAAACTACAGGTATTCCCTGAGGTCATCTTATCTAAAATATCTTCCATCACTAAGCATCTCGTCCTTCAGACACTACCCAGTTCCCTCACCACCTTAACATTGTATAACAGTTTTATTCTTTTTCATTCTTCCCTGTTTAGACTCTTTGGTCAAAAGGAGCAGCTTTGTGAGTTCTCTTAGATGCTAAGCATCTAAGCGGAAGATGTTTTGAGTAAATGTTTCTGGCAGCGTTCTTTAACAGCTTTCAAGTTTCTGTTGAAGTAAAACCAATGGTGAGCCCTTTTTCTCCCTCCCTTTCCTGGTCATTCTTTCATGTTGACCACCTTGACCCTATGTATGGGGAACAGTCCAGTAATGAGTACATGTATTATAAATTAGAGTTCTGATTGCTGCGGTATCTGGACAATTTGATCATCTTCACAGTCAAAAAACTTGACCTATTTCTACTACAATTTAACAAGTTTAGAGAGACTAATGATTTTTTTCCTTAAAATTTCCTTGTATTCCTCTGCTCAAATTCATCTCCCCTCCAAACAGCCTTTTTGTTTTTGTAACCTCTGAATATTTTAAGATAATATAAAGCTTTATGATTGTTTCYTATTAGCATTACTCTCATTTCAGACTGCCTCCTGATTCCACAAATGGCCCTGTAGTCCTGTGACACAATGAGCAATTTCAATTTCAGTTGAAATGAAAGATTTTGGAGGACTCTTCCTTTCCCTTCTCCATCCTAAAACCTGCATTAGGAGGAGTGGGAAAGGAAAACATTGATTTAAAAATTGTTTGGAGCCTATATATATAATCTGAATCATACTGCTTTTTTTTTTGCTTTTGTTATTTCAATCACTAGAATGTCAAGCTCCTTTAATTATATTTTGTCATACAAATAACTTCTTTGGTTCCTTTTTTTTTCTGGAAGGATTTTGTAATAGAGGAAACAACCTATATAAGTGTCTGTTATTGTTCTTCCTAGTTTTTAATATATGACATCCACCTGTGTGTTTTGCAGGTTGTCCTTTCCTGCAGAAATTCCTCTATTTACCATACTGATATCTGGCACAAAATGCAAATATCTCATTTCTCAGACTTCATCTTTTTGCTTARTCTTTTGTTATGCCTTACATAAGCCCAGGCAATTAGTGCACTCTAAGTAATAAGCAATACCTGGTGACTGCTCGAATGCTGGCATATCAGTCTGAAGCATAATTATATCAATCCATAACATGCATTTGGTCCAGCTTCTTGCTGGATTTGAGTGATTTGTACTGTGTCTGTTTATCCCTGTTATTTGGCTTTAAATAGATCGCTTTAACTCATATCAACCTGAACATTTTATGATCACTGTATACTTAGCCCTGGATCTTTTTTGTTTATACATCTGCTTTTTATTTCCCAAAACACTTACTTTTTCTCCTGAACTACTCTATTATTTCCTATCCAGGCAGTATCTTGGATCCAGGCTAACCAGGCTTTTCTAAACACTGACCAGTATTCTGCAGAACTTTCCTTTAGTTTGTAAGGCTTTTCTTCTAGCAAAACTGGTGTCTGTATTTCTACTGCTRTTGTTACATACAGAATTTCTTGGAGCAAGGCTGAATTTATTAGTCATATTATACTGCTTTTGCAAACTATAAATCTGGTCTTATAAAGCTGACTGATCTTGCCTCTGGGTCATATTTTTTTAAGCTATTTCAGCGTTTCAGGACATAGAAAAATATCTGGAATGAAGTTTTGAAGAAAAAAAGGGCTTGATTCTTAATTTCCACTGAGATTTTTAGTGCCTATGTTGTCTGTAAATTTAGCCTTTTTCTTATAACTGCCTATCAAGTTACCTAAATAAAAGAATAATCAGCAGCCTCCATACTTATTTTTTCTAATGTTCTGGCAGTATTGGGAATCAAAAGAGGTTTCTGTAGCTGTGCAACTGTCCTGTAATTTAATATACTCTAATTAAGTTTTTGTTCTGATGTATCCATTCAATTGCAACTTTGACAGCCATGTTCCAGGCTTTGTGGATGCATGTATCAAGCTGCAGCATGGGCTATTTGCTCTCAGTCCCTTCCATCAGTCCTAGAGTAATAATATTTTTATGGCAGCCCTAAAGTTCCCTTAGTTATTATCGCTGATGTTCCAGAGCTGTAATTATTTTGCAAACCTCAAAGTCCTGCTCAGTACTAGGACCCGTTTGCATAGCTGCCAATAGTAGTTTATTCATTTGACTGTTCTGTACTATGAGCTTGTTATGTTTTTCACATTTTTCCGCTTTCCAAAATRACTTTCAACTTGCCAGAAGTTGCTAGCGCCATTCACATTCTGGCTGTCCCCATAGCTGCAAGTGTCCTTTTGGGTACAGGTTCCTGAGTTTATTTCCATTCCTTTTTCTGCTCCCCCCTTCTTTGCATTTTTCAGGGCTGCTGATCACCTAATTCTGGATGAGCATCCTACCTATAAGGCCATCTGCTGCTACTCTTTCCACTGCACCATTCCCAGGTCCCTTGTGACTGTATCAATCCAAATTTAAAGCACAATTTGTGAAAGGCAGGCAGGCAAGAAGGAACTGTTGCTACAAACTAGATCTTCATGACCATCACCTTCACTGAGACAGTGCTGTCATGCTCTTCCCTGGCTCCTGGTGATTTCCACATCAGCAGTGAATTCAAGAGGAAAAGGGAGAAACAGCTATGAGTGGCTTCTGTCCCCACAGATTACAGAGAAAACGTAGTTGCTTTATGCCTTTCCTTAACTCTCCAACGTTACACAAACGCTGTTGCGCCAGCTGTGCTGACACAGCAGTCAACATGAGCCCTTCGCCCTGAGCACCGCGCAGATGGGACCATACGCACAGCCAGTGGCAGGGATGCACAGCMTGCTTGCACCCAGCCCCAGCTCAGGGCGGCCAGGGGAGAAACATCTCTCTGCCTACCAGGCTGCCTCAGGTCACCCCAAGGTGAGCAGGGCTTGTGGCCGAACAAGCCCGTGCTATACGCCTCGCTGCAAACAAGGAATCAGCCTCTCCATCCCCTCACCTGTTCTGGGCACAATATGGAAACCTTGTGTTTCACAGTTGCATTATCACCTTGTCATCTCCTCCTTGACAGAGGAGGAAAGGTTATTTCTTTTCATACCCCAGCACTGGGGGAGCTGAGCCTCTCTCCTTCTCAACGAGCAGCTCTTGTAGGTTGGGTTGGAGGATTTCAGAGCACGTCTACTCCCTTATGGTCTTCCATCTGTTTTCATCTGCTTGTCCACACTTGGGTTCCCTGTCTGTAGCAGAGATTAAGTTTGGGCTTTACAGGAAACATGGCAAGCTACAGAGCTGTCTGGAAGACAACAGAGAGGCCTCCTCAGGTGCTGGGACACTCAGAGGTCTGCTAATTCCAACACAGAACCTGTCCAAACAAAAACACCTTGAAGAAGTTCACATGGCATCAAGTGCAAGACTGACAGACCTTCAGCAGTATGCAGCGGTATGATGGTACTGTGCTTTTTCTGCTGTCTGGTTAGATTACCCCAGTTCTGCTTTTTCCCCAAATTGCTCAGACATGTTCAGCATGTTTGTCATTCTGCAAATCCAGTAGTTGTTCACTACAGTTTATTCTGTGTTTCTTGCACTTTGAGTTGGAAAAGATAATTTAGGAAAAATAAGAAAACAAGCATCTGCAAGATGCCTGCATTTGTTTTAGTAATGAAACTGCAATGAAAAATGAATGCATACTGAAATATATTCCAAAGAAAGTGCATATATTTTGTAAAACTGCACTGCAAGGATTAAGATCATAGCTAGTAACTCTAAGTGTTAAGAATGCATTTTTTCCATGAGAAGTAACTGATACACAATTGCATTATGATTTGCCTTTCTTCAAAGTGAATATGGTATGATTTTTTGCTCTTTCTCTACTGTGAAGCTTAATCATTGTATTGGTGGTATTTTGGATATTTAGTCTGTCTTCTGGCATTTGAAGAAGAYTTTTACTGTTAGCTCTTTCTTAGTTTGAGGTTTTCCCATAATTTATACTTCGATCTCCACGTGAATGGCGTTTGATCTGAGAGGAGAATGTCTGCTGACTCATGCAATGTTTGTGAAAGTGACAGAGGTTGGAGGTGAAAAAGGGTTTCATCATGCAAAAAAATGCCTTTCTTCAACACCTTTTTGTGTGAGCCACAGCTATATTTTATTCTAATACACTAATATATATAAAGCTTAAAAAAGAAATCCTACTTGTCTGAAACTTCACAGCCTTGTGGTATTCTTAAAGTAGAAGAAACACACTTTCTTTTTAACCTAAGGTTAGATAACAGCTAAACAGAGATTTCACTTATAAATCAATTCCTTTCCATACTTAAAACTCCAACAAAAATCTGAGAGCCCCATTTAGGAGTTAGCACTGGTTAAATTAACATTTGAGGCGATGCACACAGTCAATTCCACGTTTCTGCTATACCAGAGGAACATAAGAATTTTCTGAAAGAAGTATCTTGAGGCACTGATCATTTGAGGGATTGAAGGTGAGATACTTCATGATTTTCAGAATTTCAAAGCTGGCTTGCCCAAAACTGTAATAAAAGAACCATTACTACCTAAAGATTATTTTGACCAAATAAAATGAATGGCTTTACTCAGCATTGGCTGTTCCTTTAAATAGTCTTTGGATGCTGTTCCCTCAGAAGCATTTCACAGAGGAAAAAAGAAAATGATACCATTTCTGAATTAGCGTGGGGATGACAGATAATCATCTCAGGAAGTCATTTTCAGATTTTTTTAAATAAAAGATTATTTCAAAAGATCCTATTAGAACCTGCTATGAATCAAGCAAACAGGTTTTGCCTAATTTTGAGATTCAGTCAGACAGGATTCAGAAGTATAGCTCAGGTTCAAATATCATTAAACTTATATGATCCTAGATGAAGAAAATGAAACAAGAGATTGAAACTTCAGTGTTCCTGAGGAGRAACATATTGAAAAGGGAATAGAGAGTAATAAGACTGGAAAGTAGCACAAAGAACCTCTGCTAAGWTTTTAATAAGAAATTAAAAAGGACAGGGGGGAGACAGAATGAAAATACTGGGTAAGTTAGGGAGTGAGTTTCTAGGAAGAGGTATTATAAAATTAACATGCATCTTAAACACTAAAGTTACTAAGTGAAGTCACAGCTAACTAACATTGCTTTTACCTTGACTATTAYAACATCACTGGCAACTGCAGCACAGAGGCAGATGGAGCAATTTCTTACTGTTAATTCCCCCTTGCTTCTGTGTGGGAGAAGAGACATGAGCACATCATCCCCACACAAGCTATCATACACGTTGGAAAAATACACATACACATTGGATCTATAGCTCTACAGAATAGACTGGTGTTTCTTAATATGCAAAATTCAATGGGCTTATTTCAAGCCTTGCAAAAATTACTCTTTAAAAAAAGCTGTGTGTTCATATCTACAAGGAAAAAGACTTAAAACTCATTACTCTCACAAATCTGAAACGTATTTTTTGGATTTGTTTGGTATCATATTCTATAGCCTTCCACATTCCTCATGAGCAAAAGATATTTAATCTGATAAATTAGTCTGATTTTACTGGATCAGGTTTATGTCTACAGTATTCACTGGAGACATAAAACACAGTGGCAGACAAAAGACATCTGATGTAGATATAAGTGTTGTGTGGACAATCTTAAAAATATGTTCTCATGTTCATTCTACTTTGATTAAAAATCTGTATTATGCTGACAGGATTCGCATGTACAAACAGGTAATTAGATATCTAACCACTACTGCTTGCATCTGTCATTTAATATAAACCTTAACAGACAATTTAGAACCACACATATTTTCTACTTAAAGAGAAACTGCAATAGAAAACAACACGAAAATCGTTCCTTGTGATTACCTAAGTTTTTCCTTCAGATGATGCTTATGTTCCCTACTTCTAATTTAAACCATATCAAGTTTATTTTAAACTCACTCCACTTAGAATGAACAAGGGCATCTAAAAAATAACAGATATTTGCCTTTTATATAATATTACCTACTACATACTTGATCTTGGGTTTTTTTTCATTAATAACTTCAGTATGAAATCCATGACAACATACTGTTTCTAGGCTTCATTTTTCAGTTGCTTTTACCATATCTTTCTTCATGTCAGCTTTTTCAAAAGTTCATATTACATTTATTCACTTTGTATGGCAGAAGAATTTCTGCCTATCAAGAGGAAGTAACAAACCTTAAAGGTAAATTAGGGTTGAGTGAAAAAGATATATTCAAAATAGATTAAGTGCRCAGTAATTTGTAGCCAATGATTTGAGTGCCAAGTGCAGTCGAAGTGCCATCTGCTGCACAGGATCCTGCACAAGCCCAGACAACACTGCTTTGAGATTTTGCAAAGGCTTCCACAGCACAGAAGCCAGATGGTGAATCCAATGTTCACTGACAGACAGATTCTCAGAGCTGTGAGTGCAATCRCATCTTTTCTGGGTACAGCTTTACATTTGGATTTTTTTTAAAAAAAATGACAGATGCACGCAGCAGTGACTTAGTCATTAATTACCTGTTCACACAGGCAAGTCTCAAGAATGTACAGAACTAACAGATTATTATTTGTTTGTACTGAACACTGCATTGAAAGTCTCCCATTGGATGTCTGCCAAATAGTATTTGCACACAGTTTCGTTGTACACACAGTTATTTGTACTTTTCAGCCTCTGAACTGGAGGCCACATTGAGAACTGAAGCCAAGAAGTGCAAGTCAGAGCTCTGAAAAATGAAGTCGGTGTTTAACAGAAGTGGTACAATTCAGGCAACAAGTSCATAACCTTCTCTCAGCTCCCATCTGACTCAGGAGGACCACTTCTTGTGGGAAATGGGGGACTTTGTAGCCCATTGTAAGTCCCATCAGCAGTCTGTTTCTCAGCTGAAGTCTGATTTTTTATATAGTTCACATATGTATGTGTATTTAAGTATTTAATACCTCTGAATGTTAGAATGATTTTGTGTTTAGTATCTCTTCTACAGCCTATATCCTTCCTTATGACGGTGAAAATACATTTTGAAAGGGGTAATGTTAGTTTTATACAGCTGAAGAAAGTAACAACCTCAACCTTACACCAAACAAATGCATTTCTCCTGCTCACCATAAGAAACTGCAATATTACTCCCAAACGCTCATTACCTTTTTCTTGAGATTAGGCATGGCTAATTTTCCATCAAGCAAAAAGYCTTCAATAAGCCAATCTGTGACAGGAGTGACATACAAGAAATGGAATCATACCTGTGTTAAGTCTCCGTAGTCTAACACGCAAAATGCATGCATTGTTTTTCCATGCTGAGCCCAGAGTATGCTCATACTATAGCTGAAAGCAATACATTCTCGTAGGAGCTTGTTTGCGTCAAGAATCCACAAGTTCCTGGTAACTGTACAACTATCAGTAAGCAGTTACCTTCTAAAATACAGTTGTTAAACAGGAGTTTTGTCATGTGCAATCAAGAATAGGTGTACTTGCAAGTGYTCAGCACCTGCTTTCCTTGATGTGTCATTAAAACATCAGCTTACCCTTCTTAGTACTCATTACTGATCACAGATGGCTGGTTGTCAGCCAGCGCTATCTTCCTGTTTCTTACAATAAAGCTCCAACAAATGATAAAAACAGGAAAAGTGCCTGTACGTGTAAGCAATGTAAGCAACCGTTGTAGATACTATTGGTCTATCAGATTTGCAATTAAGAGAGCAAGATTTGTACAACCATGAGTAGATGTGAAACAACTCTTGTGTTAAATTAGGCTAAACTTGAAAAACATTTGAACTTCTAGCTGAACAATTTTATACACTAAAGAATGCTACAGAGCCTCRAAAAGCAGCACCCAAGTTTTACTTGGAGTTTCTGGCCCGCTCACTTTTCCTGGGAAATCAGGAAGCATCTTACAGCTGGACCAATGCACCACAACGATATCACTTGCACATGTCTGGCATTGCAGTAATTCCAAATTAGCCATGGTTACTTTATAGGAAGTGATTTGATATCTTTATAAGACAATACAATTAATAGGGTTAGCGCTGTCCAACGTTTTCCTTATTCATTTTCCATAACTAAACAACAGCATGCAAAACGTAAAGCTGTTTACCACTTCAAAAYTCATCTTCTAGCCTTTCAGAACTCATGTTGTCTCTGGAAGCCAATGCGGGTGAAAAACCTCCATATAGCTGATGCATTCCAAATAAAAAGATTAAACACATGATTTTCTGCCTGTATTTTATTTAGGAAAAACAGTATCAGTTTCATTCTACCATATTAATTTAATAGATAGCTAGTTGAAACAATATTTTTCATAGGCTACCCTTTTCCAYCATATAGACATTAATTGTTTAAAGGCAACAGCAAAAACATTCTGTTTTTATGAGACGTCCTAGATCCTCAGATAAACTCGAGCAGCAAAATGGACACGGGTGGAACCGTTGCAGTTTACACCAGAGGAGGGATGGAACCTGTGTCTGTACTCAGACTCCCTGAACTATCACAGGGAACATCCTGATGCGCGTGATGATAGCAAGCTTTATACAGTGAGCGTTCATAAGACACGCACGGCCCATCATGGTCACCTGTCAAGGCAATACAGAGTGGATGACAAAAATCGGGAGATGCTTGCATCAGTTAAGGTTTAGTGAGATGTACCAGCCAAAGGCTCCAGAAGGAGAGTATGGTTCCAGCTTGGACYGTTGTCTCCCTAAATAAAGACAGCAGAATAAGAGAGTCCATGACGTACAGTCCTCATCAGTAAGATGTGCAGCATGAAGCAGAAGAGTGTTTAGTTTCTTTCATAAGCATCTATCTGACATCGCTGTCCTACTGGCRCCTGCTCCACTTTGTTCCATAAATAGCATAAAGTTCTTAAGGGAGCTTAAGACCCGAGTGCAAGCTTTCCATAATAGTTTTCACCTTTGCTCTAAACAGTCCACATTCAAAAGTGAAGCTATTTCTTAGTCTATGCAGATGCTAAATAGGCTGTTTTCAGCAAAAGTAGCAAATAYGCAGAGAAGTCTCATAGCACTAGAATTTCTACTGCATGAGATACAGTCCAGCAATATGGCTAATAAGCAATAAATCGGTTTTTAGGTTTATTGCCTAGAAGGTGCTTAGGCGGTACCTGTGATCTGGTAGTGAGGGGAGTGCTACTGAAGAAGGGGAGGTAGCCAAAGGGGAGGAGTTGTCCCTCTAATCTGGCAGTGGCCTTGTAATTCAATTCAAGCACACTGATTTTCTGCAACATGTACAAGCTATTTTACTTCTAAAGGTACTAAAGAAAGATGAAATGTTATCAGTTATTCAGCAGCAGGGAAAGTATTCCCAACACTTTTCTCCTAAGCTGAAGGACAGCATTCTTATTTTGATCAAACAACTAAAAAAAAAAAAACTCTTTTGCCTAGAAAGTTATGATCAGAAAGCTTCACTTGGAAAAGCAAAATTTTGGAAAAAAAGTAGCATAACTGAAACAAGGAGTTACTAAATTATATATAAATATATAKCTTTGCAAGATAATCTGATTTAGTAGTCTGTATTAATGTCATCTATAATAGAAATATTCTCAAGTCGGGGGGAGGGGGAGGGGGAACACCTTTATTTTGAAGCACAGAACTACATCTTGAATATGCCAAATAGCATAAGGAAGGTCTCTTTTGCTAGAAGTGCTTACTATACATGTATATACACATGCAGGGGAAGCCCAGAGCTCAGAAGGGTTCAGCTGCATTTCCCCCACTTAGTATTACATTTTCTACCATATCATTAGACTTTATACTGAACTCCACCAAGTGACAGAACTGCCATCTGATAGCTGGGTCTTCGTTGCATTGCACAGGAAATTCTGGATTTCTCCCCTAGAAGACATTGCTGACAGTATAGGCTATTTACAGTAGGACTTGGTCATTATGCAAGAAGTAGGTGGCATTTAGTCCTCTTCTAGGACCAGCTGAGTTTGCTGGCACTGCACACAGTTTCCTTAGCACATCTTGTTACCGGCTCAATGAGGATTAGACAGTTGCTGCTTTACTYGAGAGCTCCCTTTTCCACCCCTTGCAGTCTCCGCCCGGGCAGAGCACGCTCTTTTGAGGCGGGCGTCGAAATAATCCTTCCCCGCTTTGACAGGACGAGCCGCTGCGCAGCGTCAGACTGTCAGATGGACTTGTTTCTGCTGCCCCTTTCCGCGGGGCCGTGGGACTGCGGGGAGGAAAAGGACGGGATATAACACRCGTTCAGAGGTACTCGGTCGTGTCACCGCCGTGGCTCTGCCTCGCGGCAGGACGCGCTGCCTCTGCGGCGCTCCAAAATAGCGGCCTTTGGCTGAGCAAGCTGCCCGCTTTCGTCCTCTAATATCCCACATCTCTGCTGATGGCACRCTGCAAGTGCTCCTACTGCCCACGCCGCTCCTCCCTTATCTCACTCCCACTAATCTTTTCCAGCACTGTGATTACTCCCTGCCTTTTGCTGTTTATTCCTTCCTTGGTGTTATTTCACGTCTCTCATTCACTCTTTTCACTTCTAAACAAAACACACACACCACAGAATTGCCTTTGCCTTTCTATGTCAAGCTAAGGAAAAAGTTATATTTAATTCAGAGCTACAGTCTGTCGTACCAACTTTCGACTCTGAGCAGCAGATTTAAGAGGTTTACAGTGTCAGAACACTTTAGAGAATATTATGATGGAAAATAAAAGATAAAAATAAGATTAAAGTAAAAAATAAAAATYTATCAAAACTTATGTTTCCCTCCTTGCTTACAGTACATAGGAATTTAAAGACATTCTTACAGAGGATTCTTTTTTTCTTTTTTAAGCTTTTGACAGAAAAGTTTCCCCTTGATTATTTATTCTCCAGTCTTARAAGTATCTTTGAAAAACTCAGTCATCCGTGGGAAATAGAGAGTTACGTTTAATGATTTCTCTTTTGTAATGAGCTATATTTATTTACTTTTTTTCCCCTCTCAAAGAAGTAGTAATAAAATTTGACCAAAGAGTAATTTACTCAGAAAAATAAGCTTAAAATCATAGAATCAGTAAGGTTGTATATTCAAAAAAAGCTTGTGTATTCAAAATTAATTTTAATGTGTTAAGTTGTCAGGTTAGAAGATGGTTGAATATTGCTGTAAGCCATTTGGAGTAGGTACTTAATAATCAASAATTTTCACAGAATGTGGTCCCTATTTCAGGAATACATAATATTCAAATTGTATTTAGAATACAYGTACAGATAATTACAAGCAAGGACCACATGTAACTGCTGTGATATTATTCTTCTTCAACTTTTGACCCTTGGAGGGTGTTTGGGGTACACTATTTAGAAGATTATGTGAGGAAACATTCCACGACATGAATKCCTGATGATTTGATCTTAAGAAATGTAACTACACACTGGCAAATAYAGATAATTTAAGCATATTTCTTCATTCTGTGCCCTGTTTCTTAGCAGRAGCAACATAAAGCTATTGCACAGATGGCATTGCTAAAATCCAGGCTTAAAGCACCAAAGAAGCAGCTGCCTCATTGTGATTTAGAAAGCTGGTTTTGTGAGAAAAGCCTAGGTTATAGAACAAAACAAAGAAATCAACGTACAGCAAAAGGAAAGTGCAAAGCGACTTGTTTCAAAGACAGCAGTTTCCAAAAAAATTCAAAGTGCATTTCCACTAAGGAGCCCAAGGCACAAGCACCTCCGTTGGGCTCCCGCTCCACAGCCAAAGCTCCTGGGAGCACACAGAGCCGCATCCCTGCGGGCTCCCCCGTTGGGGGCTGCCCGGAGCGAAGGCTGGGACGGGGCCCGGCTCCCCTGCAGCCCCAGCACGCCTCCTCGTCAAGGGCCATTGCAGCTCAGCCTCGCCTGCGCCTGCCCAGAAGTTCAGCAGACCCAAGGCATTTCCCTTCCCAAAGCTCACGTGCAGGCTCMTTTTATGGCACCCCACTAGTGAGCAGCTCCCACGGTGAGCTCAGAGCCATCAGTTTTCATTTAAGAACAATTAAGCCTCTAAATTCAGTGTTCACAAAGAAAACCGCATACCCACATGCCTGCAAAACACCTCACGGATGGAGCAGGGGCTGGGTCACCAAGGAGCATATATCTGCAGGTCACCATATCTGCAGGAACAGCACTCCACACAATACACCTGCAGCCATGGCAAAGGGCTCTCAGCACAGAGCACCTTCCCCTCAGCTCCTTCGGGCGGCGATAACACTACCCAGTGCTAACGAGAATGACCCAAAACACCTGGGGGGTGGAAGGTGCTGTGTGCCAACATCTTCCTTGTCTGAAAAATATCCCCTTGGTGGGCTGTTCAGCTGGCCTGAAAACTGCTTAAGGAAAGATGCAATGCAAATAAGAAGGAAAAAAAAAAAAAAGGTTCAGAAAACCCCCAAGCACTCCTCVTCGCTGATGGCAGGGACTGGGGTGCCTAAGGACTCACAGATGCCCCCCAGCCTGCTGTGCCCCTCACCTGATGGTCTCCAGAGCGCGTTAATCCACGTGTTTCTGCGACAGCCTTCCCCTTACGATTTTAAGCAGAACGATTAAACCAGCTTGTAAAATCCGTGCTTGCCATGACACGCGCCATCTTTATTTTCACATTAAGAAAGATTGCTCACTAGTTTCGAGAAAAGGGGCTCTCGATGGGTATGAAGGCCGCACTCCACACGGGTATTCGGAGGTTTGCAGCTGGTCTTTCTAGCATCTCGGTTTCACACACTTGCTCGTACTCACGGCTTGGTATCGGCACGTGTTTCCAGCGGACAAGAGATGTGTGGAGTACAGCCAGGAAAAGGGTTTTATCTGCTTTTAACGTTGAGCTACGTAACCAATCGGGACGCGGCTCCGTCTCCCGTTCGCTCTCGCTGGCGTACGAGAGGGCCGGCCTGCTTTTTGCTCCGTTGAAACGGCGGTTTCTCGACGTGCAGCAGGTTTTCCGGCGCCGTGCGCGGTTTGGTTAAYGCTGCGCTCGCCGCACGGGGATGCTGAGAGGCCGAATTAATTCAGCGTCAGGCGGAAAACGCCGGGCAATCACAACGCGTCGCCAACGAGCGTTTTGTCTAAAACTTGTCCCTCAGGACACGGACGACGTTGTATGAGAAACGGGGGGAGACGGTGACCCCGCGAGAGGGGCCCGCGGGGCGCGCCGGCGGACCGGGGGCCTCGCGGCCCCGCAGCGCCGAGACCCGCGTGG
>NW_028185628.1:892357-983900 GCF_003343005.1 Rhea americana
GCGCTGCCGGGCCGAGGCGAGCCGGCGGGCGCCGGGAGCAGCAGCGCCGCGGAGGCGCTGCCCGCGGGGCTTCCTGCGCGCCCCCTCGCGCGGGGCAGCTCGCGAAAACCTTCTCGGGCGTCTCGCGGCGTTCRCCCAAAATATTGCCGGATTTTAGCTCAGGACTCGATTTTCCCGTAGCGGGGTCTACGCACCCGCGCTCGGTTTCTCGCCGYGCACGCCGAGACCAGACTAGATTAAACAGCCTAGATTTTAGGGAAAATGTACTGGTGAGACGTCTTTGTGGTAACGCCGACCAAAACATCAAAAAGTAATAAACACCTTCATCTGCACTGACTACATTAAATTTTAATACCTGCAGCCTTCTGGCCCTCATAAGCAGCTGATCTGTCATCGCCAAGGACTTAAATGTTTGAAGGAATGTTACAGAAATGTCACGTCACCGGGAGAGCAAATTATCTTCATTATACTGTGTGTTATATACTTCATTACACTTTTTGTACAATCAAAGTATTTATATTTACAATCTTTTCTATCAATTGCAATGAAAATCTATTAAAAATAGAGAGAGTCTTCCAGAGGGACTGGTTGCAAAGCAGCAGAGCTGAACGYGATTTTCATAGCAGCTTTTTCTTCTTCTGGATGATATCACATAATTCTTGTTAGGCATCACTATGTTCAGCCAAAAAGCTTGAACTATAAATGGAATAACATGAAATCAATCCCAGCACATTCAGAGGTGTTTCCTAAAAGACTCCAACTCTCAATCTTGAATYGCGAGGAAGACTGATATTTTTGCCACCCGTGTCTAACTCTAGTATTTCATATTTCTAGAGCAGGGAAGGGCTTTGGTAGATCTTGTTTCCCCGACCTTCATCCAGCATGATGGTAATGGGCAAAGTTTCATCTTTTGCTCTGGCTGCTTTTCCTCTGGTGTTGGCGGGGTCGAGGCAATGCTCCTGCCTTCTCGTCTTTTATTTTTCTCCTTTTCTTTCTCCTGTCCCCTTTTTCATTCTGGACTCTGTGCTGCAGTTTTCATCTAATTCTGATTAATCTCTTGGCAATAAAATATTATGTATTTCTGATTTAAAATTTTTTTTAAAAAAATATATCTGATTTCTGCCAGCATCTCTAAACCAAGTTGCTGTCTTCAATTACATTACAAGAAACATTTCTTTGAGCCAACTCCTGCTGCTTATTCTCTAACAAAAAATAAAAGAAGAAGAAGAAATAAAGGCCATTCCAATTTGAGGGGATTTTTGTTTCGCTGGAGAGACGCAGGGAGCCCGGAGAGCGCGCTCGCCTCGATAGGAAAAGCCGGCAGAGCGGTCGGTGCTGCCGGCAGAGGAAACGCCGAAAGGAGCCAAGTCCGARYGAGACAAAAAATATAACCGGCAGCRCATTTACATTTCTCTCTACAAACTAAAGCATTTTCTCAATCTGTTTCTTTCACTCAGAGATTTTACTTCTGCAGGCRCATAGTGCAGAAAAGGTTTTCCGGCCCAGCTACTCCAGAGTCAGCGCTACGGAGCAGAGGCCACTGTGCATAGCTAAATAGGGGCTTTACTAYGTTTTATATGCAATATAAGCCTTTACATAATTTAATCATATGATAAAACAGCTATATTTCTCCAAGATTATTTTATAGCAGTGCTTATTTAATTATTATGCTGTAGTAGGTGTGCTAGTATATTTAATTAAATTAATTGAATTTAATAAATACCTCTGTAGTGCTCAACACTGAAAAATATTACAACAGTATGTCCAGCTAAGGTAACTGAAATAGTATTTCCTACATACATAAYAACCTTCAGCTAGGAAGCCATAACATTTAATTTGAATAGTTATCTAGTCATTCAACAAATAAGAATCAGGAAAAGAGCACATCAYCCAATACCTAGTAGTCTTACATATGGGAATAKCCATATTATCATGCTRTCTTTCTCATGTAAATGTCCTGGACTGCAAAGTGCTGAACAGTCTGAAACTTTGCAGTGCACATTGTATATGCACACGTACAATCTTCTGCGGCGGCGTCTRTGCTCCCACTGACACACTCTGCTCTTGCATTTCCAGTACATACATTTTCTTAGCTCAGCATGTTCAGCCATAAAAGAGCATCAGGTTTTTTTGCTTATGATGGCAAGAATGACTGCTTTTTACATTTTTTTAAAATAAAAATAGCAATATTAATTGCATTTAGAATGTGAAAAAAAAATACATCTGAGTTTGCAAAGCAGCTCTAGAGTAATGGGCCTGTCCTAACTGAAGCCAAATGCAAATACTTCCTCTGGAGCCGTTGAAAGCCTGATGCTTTTCAGATGCAAGTAGTACCTTTGATCAAAAAAAAGTAAGTATCCACAAGCCTTTTAACTCCCACTCCGGTCTCTTAAGTGATCGCAGACTGTACAMTAGTGGTTCACGAGGACGGTCTTCTCTTTTACGGGACACTTACCTCTTCCCCTGCTCCTCTGCAGGCCACCTGCTTCTGGGTACAGCTGCACTATCGAAGTAACAAAGTTGAACTAATAATCGTTTTTAAAATAATTTTCCTTGTCATTTAGCAAAGCTCCTAAGAAGTTGCTGCTGTCCTTCACACCTCCTTTCTCACCTGTTCCACTGAGTCTCCATTTCTAGGCTAGCAAGCGTTCAATATCTTTGGCGGGTTTTGCTGTTCCAGGATATTCTGTGGTTTATGTCTCAGTTTGCACAAAACTCAGTCCCAGCTTTGGGCTAGCCATAGTATATTTATCGAGTTTAATCACTGTGTGCTTTTGAGGACTTTGGACTTCTTTCACCGAACTGGGACCTCGCTTCTCAGGTCTTCCAATTTCATGAACTAAAAATAACACAAGAAGAATTTACCTAATGAATGTTTATGTTCTGCTACTAAAATGAATATTAAAAGTTTGTATTTGTATTTTTGTTCTTACTAGTCTGCGACTCGTTGAGCTATTTACATTGATAAAATTGCAAGCAATCCAGGTTGGTAAAAATAAAGTATTAACAGAAATCTAATGGAAAGAATAASAGAAAGAGTAGGAAAAAAGATACAAATACGGGACACCACACACACTGGAAGATACTATTATCTGATTACACAAAACACAATGATCAAGAAAAGGTGCGGTGAGCTGAAAATATCAAATTAACCTTTTTTAAGCAGAGCCTACCTTTCTGTTAGCAAATCCTCCATGAAAACATGGCATGAGAAAAGCCAAGCAGCTGCTCCGTGCAAATCCACCCCGGCTGCATTTAAAGCCCACCTAGACCAGAAGTGCCGCGTTTTCACCCGGAGGGGCCCGAGCTCGGTGCCAACGGCCCACGTGGAGCTGCGCGGACGCCGCGGCGCGCGRCAGGGGCTCGCTTGGGAAGCACGACAGCTACGACTCTACCCCGTTACCTTTTATCCTGTCCAGGCTGCACTAGCTTATTTCCGATACTAAGAAGATAAAGCTCTGCAAAAACTTATTAGGAATGTCAGAGCCATACCAAATGATCACCATAAATTCCACAGAGGCAGAAATATTTTACAGAAATAGATACTATCCATCAGGCACTTATCACTGTAACATTTAAACATTTTCCAGTACCAACAGATACATGTAAAAAAAGTCCTAACTAACATTTTTGTCTACATTCCTTTTCCTCTTGGGAGAAACTATAAGAAAAATCTCCCAAGGTAGGAATCAGCTTTTCTTTCTTTTTTTTAAATGATATATCAGTAACAAGTGTTTTACTCTGCAGCAGAAATGACGCCTTTGAACTCTTACTACAGCTACTTAGAAGTAACTTAAGAGAGCTAATCCTTTAACTGTATATTCTAGTATAATTTACAGGCTTTTTGGTTGGTTTAATAGCTAACTGGTAATTCATTTTCTCCTTAATTCTTCTGCTTGGGTATGGAATTTATGCCACTTGGTTTGAGCAATACAAATTTTTGACCTGGAAGAGAGCCCAGTTCCATAAATAAGATAACTTATTGTTGCAATGATTCACTTCAGTCTTTTCTTATGCTCCTAGTTTCTTATGAGTGCCTAGTCCTGGTTTCCCAGTCAGCACGTCTCTTGTTACGTTGTTAATATTTTCCAAACCCAGTAGGCTCCACTGGGAGAGCTACAAGGTCAGGACTTATCCAAGGGAGCTTATATGCTTATGGTTCACCTAGTACTTCTCAGGAAGGTTACTGCCTGATGAAAATCCAGAATACAATAGCTATTGCCRTATTTTATAACAATTTTCAGTTATCTGTCTTCTTTATGGATTCCCTCAACAACCAAAATACTGGCTTTTGGTTAGTTTTCAGGTGCTGTCTTCAACAACTCTTTGATTTATATATAGTTCTTCAGTGTTGGGAATACAGCTCAGATTTATTCCATGTGCAAAGAAACAGGAACAAAAAAAAAAAACAACCCTCACTTCCTCCTCTTCCAAGAGCCAAAAAGAGAAACTATTTGTGAGTTTCTGCTGATTCTCATTTAAGAATTTCTGCTCTGACCCTTTATTTTTTTTAAGATGATTGCTCTAAGGCCTTTCTGCTCTCRCCCTTATCATCCCACCATCCACCGCTATTTGTAGCGCCTCTGCAGGGTGTTGTTACTGTGAAAGGAATATGTATATAATTTTCCTGCCTGAGAAATACATTAAACCCTCTACTACCTGTAGAGGTGCACAGAGAGTCTTGAAATAAAATCCTGCAAAATGCCCATAAATTATTTTAACTCTTAGCTTAAAACAGCAAGTCTCGTGCCCGTTATATACCTTCCTCCCCCTCCTTACCCCCAACTAGGGGTGAATTCAGTGTTTTATTGTCTTTTCTGCTCATAAACTTTTCCTGCAAAGTTTGCTACTGAATGGATCTGAGCTTCTAACAGTAACTAGCCTTCGGCCGGGATGGTAAATTAAGCGATGCCCTTACCCCGGGGATGCCGCTTCCTATCAGCAACAGATAATGAGCATTTGCAGCTTCTCTTCTGGAGAAGCCCTAACAGGTTATCGCAACCTACAGCTTCCCACAGGACAACCAGTTCCCAAAACCTCGGGGGCTTTYCAGATGAATGGGGCACCCGTCTTTCTTTTGTGCCCCAAGGACATTTTGGATCTGGTTCACCTCTAGCAAAATTAACGGCAAAATGCAGAGGCAAGTGCTAGAATAATGCCCGGGGCTCTGGCAGCCAACATCTCCTTCTAGTCCCTACAGAAGGCAGAAAMCATGGATTTATTTCAGCCAGCAAGGTTGATTTTCACACCATCATTCCCAAAATGGGTGCYGTGAGAAAGGATTCTCACCTTTTCCAGAATTACCCTTAAGGCTAGTTAGCACCCAAATTAAGATGATGGCTTTGCACTCTGTTTGCATCACGGCACCAAAAAGGACCAGCGCAGAAGTGAAAACAGGGGCCGGCATATTCAGTATGGAGATGTTTTGATTGTGCTCGTGAAGCTGTCCAGTTGTTACCAGATATATTATCTCTAACAGTATCATAGAAGGATTTAAATTGATTTATAATTTGTTTTCTCAAGATAAGATATTGTTTATGCTYGGAGATATTTCCTTAAAGACCATTTATTTTTTTCACACAGTCAGCTATTCCTTTTGACATACGTCTGCAAAAAARCAGTCATTTCCCATTTACAGAAGCATCGACCAAAAGGGAAGGAATTGTCATTTTGCATTTTTGCATCTTGACATTATCAGTTCTACGTTGCACCCTGCACATCCACCTTATGTGACACGAGCAASCCACTGGGAGATTTTACTGATGCGGAGAGGGCTGGCCGCGTGCTTCTCTGACCACATACGCCAAGATCGATTTGTGTCTAATCCCTCTGTGCRCGTACGGATATTCATAAGGACACACAGCGCGTACACGCCCCCGCTACCCTTACATCCAGCAGCAGAGCAATCACGTTGCCGCCTGCCTCCCGGCTGGTCCAGCTCGGTGTCCCAGGTGCTGTCGGTCCGGCTGCAGCGGTGCTCAATTATTGACCGGCTTTGGGCGACGCTAACCGCAAGCGGATTCAACGAGCCCATGGGCGTTAAGGGACCGTGTTAGGTAGCTGGGCAAGACCCACTGCAAACGAAGAAAGACAGCAAATAGTTCTGCTAGACCCTCCGTCCCTGCCCTTGCAGGTCCTCGGGCTCCGCTCTGGGAAGGACGGAGCTGCCTGCGTATCCGTGGGTGCCCATTGGGGTTTGACGGCTGGCTCCTAAAGGAGTGGAAGCCCTCAGGACGCAGCGCCGCAGGGCTCTCCTTGGTCGAAGTTGAACACGGAGCTGAACAACACTTAGCAGCCGGAGCAACCCTGCGCCGCCAGGAAGGGGGCTGTTCTGGGGCAGCCCGAGTGCCCGTCGTGAGCCTAMGGAGCAGGAGGGCAAGGTGTGCGTTGTGCCGCTGGTGAGCGGTGGCCTTCGGCCGATCCCCAGCGCCCCTCGCGCGTGGTGCCACCACCCCTCGTGTGGGCCTCTCCCAGCGGTGGGAGAGAAAAGCGACTCTCGAGTCCACCACACTTCCCTAGGAGAGATTCAGAGATCACAGCTTGAGCACGGTCCCCTGGATGGGAAATGGCAGAGAAACGCACCCACCGCTCCTCAGCACACTTCCTCACTGGAGCAGGCGGCCGGGTTTCCTGGAAACCACAGCAAACACAAATCTCTTGGCAACAGCCATCCTGGAGGACTGGGGAACTGGTGACCTCTCCGCCTGGCTGCTTCTGCTGTGACATGCTAAGGAGGCAAGTTTGGTGCACATTTTCCGGTTTTTGCTTTGATGGAAAGCGTTTTCGCTGCTCCCAGGGGACAGAACTCCTGAGAGCTGAGCACCAGGTATATTTACGGGTTGCTTGCGGTTTTTCTGAGCTGCCCAGCAAACCTGCAGAGCAGCTGCTGGCTGCGTGGGGAGCCTGTGTTTGGTATCGCTTGGGTGTGTACCCTTGTTTCCTTGGCAATCGCCTTTGGGGCTCTGGCTGTTCGAGGCTGAGATTAATGGGACTAAATCTGAAGTCTCAAAAAAAGGGAAGCAGAAACTATCAATCGGTTTTGGGGTGAAGTGTGATCCCTAATTAGGGAGTGCAGTGATCAGGAAAAGTTCTTTGGCTTTCCTGGGACTTTCAGTTGCCCCTATCAAAGGGACAATTTGGTGCTGTTGTGGCACTGGCACATGATTTATAACARAGTCCCAGTCTGCAGCTCCGTTATTCTGCTTACGTTTTCTAAATCTTTTTTTTTTTAATTTAAAAACTTGTATATTAAATTACTATTGCATAAGATGGTATTACATATGTATCACTGGCTTGGACGTTGGACTTCCAGAAACCCTTTACAATTGCTTTTGTACAGAGTCACAACAGTGTGCGTTACTGAGTTTAATTCATGCTTTCATAATTCGTGAGGCAGTGCAAACGGCGCACTACAGACACTTGTGTGCTATGGTTATTTATTATGCTTGCTTGTTAGCAACATTAGAAGAATGTGTATCATTCAGTCTAACTCTTAAGCATCTATACAGATTCTTACAGTATTGAAGGCACCACCGTATGGGCCAAAAGCCCATGACACTGATTTTTGACAAGGTTGTGTCTGAATCACAGACTTTCTTCCTGGTATATGTGATTTTTAACCATGACTATTTGTCAGTTTTACCAGTCTGGATAGTCTCATCTTTGATGTACTTTCTTTGATGTCAGCCAGTGCATTTTCCCGTGTTTACACTATCTAATAAAACCTTTCATTGCTGCTCTGCTGGATTCTGCTAGACTGGCAGCCCTGGGACTGAGGGCCTCTATTTATCTGCATGACAGATAGGGCCTGGAAAGCCGAGGGCCCGCTTCTCATCACAAGTCCATCACTGTCTGCAACCTGCCCCTAGCAGTTCGGCTTTCATGTCCTCGATTCAACCCAAAGAAAGCTGCCCCAAAGCCGTCGGCAGAGTAAGAGCAGAAGTAACCCCCACGTGCCTTGTGGCATGGGATGAGTGAGCTGTAGACCAATGCTCGTGTGCCAGGGTTGGGGCATAAACACTTTCTCGGCACCCTCGTACTCCCAGACCTTCCTGGAAGGTGCATGCTTGCTCTCTGGGTCCGCCACGTGGAGAGGCTTCAGCTAGACAAAGGCAGGTTTATTCCTCCTGGATTTCAAACCAGACACTTCTCTAAAAGGATAAGCTCTGCTTTCACACGCTCTTGAGTTTAATAGTGTCATTAAGGTGTAGGAAAGAAAGGCTGAGTTGATATAGACAGCATCCCTGCTCTGAGAAATGCCTACAACAGCTTGTGGGCACCCAAAGCTGACCTAAAGCTTCTGAACCCATCTCTTGCATTCAAGCCTTCTGCAATRTGGGGCTAGGGCTGAAGACCAGAGCTGCCCGCCCCTGGCAGAATCACACAGGAGCCAGCACACAAGCCCTTAGCACCTTGTCTCTTCTCCTGCTGCTTTGTTCACCTGAAAGCTCAAGCCTGGATACTAAACATACATAAACACACTATCGCTCTAAGTCTTTAGTTTGCCTGGCCTTTTAAGTAATCCCAATTTCCASCTTCATTCTGAGAGTTTTTTCAGTSRTTTGGTGGCTCTGAATGTGCCAGTATCTTCAGAGRTAGCAACCAGAATAAGGAAGGCTCTGTTTTCAGAGCATCTCAGGGGATGCTCCTCCAGAAAMAGGAAATCCCTGAAAGGTGTGAGGGCTGGAGAGCTTTACGCAAGCTTCTTCATTCAGCGCCAGGGCTGTCACAGCCAGGGGGCATGTTGGGGATTTGCAAACACAATACCTCACCCTAACCAACACAAAAATAAGCCCTGCARTTCCATTTCTTAGAAAAGGTAAGTTAAAATATTTGCAAACAGCACCCTGCTCAGACCCAAGCAGAGCCAGGCAGCTTCAGRCTGCCAGAACCAGCTAGTCAAAGTGCTTGCCAGTATTAATTATTTTGCTGCCTTTGCCTTTGCAAACAAGGACTAAAACTGGCACCAGTCCAAGTAAAAAGGGAAAGTTCTTGCAATTACACAAGTACTAGTTGAACCCATGTTCTGACCTATATTGCAGACAGATTTCTTTTGAAGAACTCGCTATATTAATATGTTCTGTATACATTTGAACCCTCTTAGAAGATTATTAGGTGCAAGTGCCACCAATTTGCTGTGGAGAAAGAGAAAGGAGAGGAATTGTACTGTTAATGTKAGAATTTTGCATGTGACTGGACAGACATTGAAACGTAAGGTTTGGAATCTACTTTTTGAGATTTGATCCCACATCAAAACATAGGTCAAGGTCAATTGCTTAATGTCGTGTCCTTCTGACTTTAGGCGCTGCAAGATTATGKGATGACATGTTATGCAGGAAGTCCAGCCAGTTGATTGTAGGAGCAGGGTATTAAAAATTAAGAAAGACGCAATCGAGCTAAGGGATGAACCAAAAAAGTGCAGCTTAGAAGGGAAAACATGTTCACGTACAGGCTACAGTTTCTCTGCTGCCTGCATAACATAATATTGGAACTTTGCATGCTTTTACAGAAGCTGATCCCAAAATCACATGGCCTAGTGCTATTTTTTCCTGCTGTCAAATGGTTAGCTCTGTACGCTCACCAAGTCTCCACTGTGTGRGGCCTCCTAGCCTGGGTTTAATTGRAAAAGGAACGTGCCTGCGGTTAAATGTATCAAAAACCTCCTGCACACCGCCAGTTTGGCTGCCCTTTGCCCACAGCCTCTTCTCTCCGGTTCCAATATCATGYTCTGTTTGTCACTGAGAAACAACATTGAAGAACAGGTGAACAACTCCCCCAAAATCCCGTTGCAGCACGAGCAGAAGCTGCTGCGAGCGCTGTGGTTCCGGGGTGGGATACGCTCCCTGGAGGACGGCAACCCTTCGCCGGGCTCCTGCTCCCGCCCGTTTCTCGCTGCCCGAACGCCGCCGGCGCGGCCGCGTGCATCGCCCCCGGAGCCGCGGCTGCGGAGGTGCCCGCGGGACGGGGCGAGCGGGGCCGCTGCCCCCCGCGCCCTTTGGGGAGAGGGTCCCCGTTTCAGAGGCAGAAGAGGCTGCCGGGGGAATCAGCCCCCCCCCCGCAGGTGGCTGCTCTACAGCTGCTCTTGCAGCTACGCTGCAGCTACAGCACTGCATTTTCCTTTGTTTTGCTGTACGTCTCATTTTAAGGGGAATCATATACATCTTAGTTGCGTGCTGCCTATGTAAGAGAGTGTCTATTCAACAGCTATACAATTTCATGCCTATTTTATAGTCTCATTTCTCTTTGTGCAGAAGCCTTAATAATGATTTATTTGATTAGCAGCAGCAATGAGCTAAGTGCTCTGTAACACATAAAATAAAAACCAGCTAATAATTCATGGGGTTTATATATACATAAATTAAAAAGAAACTGCTTTGCAGGTTTTTTGTCTGCTTGTTTATTGCTGCCAGGGATAGTAATTTAGAAGAGAAAGTCTTTAATTCAATATTCTCAGACRTACACCACTATTTACATCCATATTTGTATACGGACAACAAGAGATGAGTAACATCACTAATCATTTTCTTCAGCTCATTACTCAAAGAGCAATATAAATAAACTTGGCTCGCCATCCTGCGCTGCTCGTCGATGCCCGTGTTAATCCCGCTTCGGGGATAACCTGCCGGTACTGCGACACGCGGTGCCGGACTGCCTCGCGCCGCCGGTGCCGCCCCAGCGCGGGACGAGCCGGAGCTCAGCCTAGAGGAGAGGTTGTGCCGGGGAGCTCCTCGCTGCCGTCCCCCTTCTACCCCCACGACAACAAATCGTCGGGAAGGGCCGAATGCGCCGTACGGAAACGCTGTCGGTCTCGGCAGGCCGGTAACACGCTTTCTCAGGGCCTCTGAGGCCGCTCCGGAGCGCCGCATTGCCGCTGCACCCGGCCGCGCCGCGAAACTGCGGCCCCCCGCGCCGGAGAAGTTGGTGCTGTTTGAGTCTGCACGGCAAAACGATGCTTCGGAGGGCGCTGCCGCCCTCCCCGAGCCTCCGGCCACGCGGCTCGCCGTCTCCTCCGTGTGCCTTCTGGTTAGGGCCACCGCGGCGGTACGAAAGCTGGGGCACACCATGCAGCGCTTCGGACTGCACAGAGGCAGGGGGCATCGTCCTGGATGGCTCTTGGCTCCGCTCCGTCGATTGCTTCTACTAGATTGCAGGGGCTTCTCTTTCTTCTAGAGTAAGAGCTCTGTCACTCCCTCGGCCTTTGCCTCCAGGCAAGAAGTGTCTTTCCATGCTCCTTTGAGAGCTGTGGGGCATGTGAAGCTGCTGCCTTCTGCTCATGCAACCCTAAATGTCAGCGCCACTCACAAGCCCCCCCATCACTGGACCCGGCATGCAATTGCCTGAAGGGATCTTAAATGGGTATAGGGACCTTCGGGGATTTTTGAGCTCCCAGATAGGCTTGTGCATCTACACACTCGCATATTCATGCTCGAGCTCCCAGCGCAGTCTGTGTGGGCTCTGACTTTGCGCTTCGCTCTAGCACCGCCAGGCGTCGAGGCCTTTCCATTCCCGTCCTCATGCATYGGACAGGTCCACGTTTAGCCTCTGCAGTGGGGAGCTTCGCTTACAACTCTGCTAGAAGGATCGTACCGACAAGGAAGATGAAATCGTGGTGCTGACTCGGTTCCCAAAGAGGCCAGCCAGCAGACCTAACACCAGCAGAGCCGAACTGCCTCCTGCCGACGGAGAGCAGCTCCTTCGCAGGCGCCTCGCTGGAGCTCCGGCGCCTGCCCCGGACGGCGGAGCTGTTTCCGACACACGGTCCCTCCACCATCACAACACGTGAAGTCACGGCCRCACGCGCAAGTTCTCTCTGCCCGGCATCATGCGGTTTCTGCTCGTGAAATACCCAGTTCTGAGTTCACGTCTCAAACATCTGATGTGCTAATTTCACTAACTGGGAGATCAAGCATCAACCCTTCTTAAGATTTGGACGCTGGGGTTGTTTCGGTTTGTTTTGTTGGCTGARGTATGACATTTTAAGCTATCAGCGTTGGCGGGCGCAGCTTTCGGAGCGGTTTGGTCTCGCGGGCTCCCTCGCTCTGCACCGTGCCTGGAACAGCCCTTYGCGCGCGCACGATGCTGCGGATCACCGCCGCTGCCGCTGGGAGGGAAAAGAGGCCTTAGACGAGGCGCYGTCAACTCTGATCTTTCTGCTGTAGAAACCTTTCCCACGCTGAACTGTGGGAAATGTTTGTATTACTTGAGCCAGCGGGGAGTTGTTTAAGATTCAGCTCAGCGCATTGCAATAGCAGCCGTACACAATTTACGCAGTAAGCTTCTGCAAGGTTGCGAAGGCTTTTTAAAAACCTATGGTCATATTGCTCCAAYAAAACCGCAACCTTTCATTCTGTGMGGCCAGATTAATTRTATGTTTCCRATAGTGCTTAAAATTAGCCYTAGTATTTTCTTTTTTAAAAAGAGCTTTTAYGTGACAGATACTACCCCGATCCTCATGGGGGCTGGAGCAAGCCACTGTTGGATTAATGGAAACGAAGGGATCACTGCGATAGTGCACCAAGGGCAGAGTGACCTAGATGAGAAGTKCAAACCACGCTGCTCCTAACGAGTGAATGTTTTCAGGACGCAAGGTCACGGTGAAATGCCAGTAGGTTGTTATTTAAATCCTGCTGGGATACAGRTCTCAAAAAGCCAAACAGAGTAAGTGATTTATGATAGATACGGCCGCATGAATGAATTCAGCCACGTGGCAGCCCCTGCTTGACAGCAGCGGTTTTTCAGATGTAAAGAGCATTTCTGCTTCCTCAGCCCAGCCCCGAGACGCCCGCTGTGCCGGTGAGTCGTGCGGCAGGAGCCTCGTCTGCGCTCGAGCGCCGGGCAGGACGTGGGGGCGGCTGGCGAGGGAGGCTCAYGCCGACGGGAAGGTCTCCGTGCCGGGCTCCAGCGCCAAAGGCAAGCTCTCCTCCTGCCTCATGAGCACCGAGACCTTCTTCTCCTCACACCCCTGCGGCTCGGGATGGCGGCAGCATCCTGGCACTGCCTCCACTCCCCCACCATGAATTTACCAGGTGGCAGGTGAGGATATGGTCCACCCTGAGCTCCACGGCAGTCCTGCTGACGTGGATCGGTTGGTCCCTCCTGCCCAGGAGGGTCGGCGCCGGCAGCCRAGCCCGTCCCCACGGAGGGGCTGGGGTCCGGGCTGCGGGGCCTCGGACGCCCACCCGGACTGCCCTTGTGGGACCACGCGACTCAGAGACCTTCGGGGTCAGAGCACCGGAGCGTTAACACGCTGCCGCCGCCGGGGAGAGAGCGCAAACTCCCCCGCGACCCAGCCAGCGCTGCGCCACCGGGAAATAACCCCAGCACTAGCTTTAACGGGATTAAATCAAAAAGAAGTAGGATGGAAACCCTGGAAAAAYTAAATGTGGCATGACACTGTTACTGTGGCAGCTTAGGGTCAATCCAGAGGACAATTTATGAGCARAAAGTATAATCTGTGCTCAGATACGAGATACATTTTCTCCTAAGCCCCTATCAGCAACTCAACCAGAAAAAGTCCGGATTCCTCTTTAAGCCCCATCCTTCACTGCTGTCTGCCGAATATACAGAGAAATGGGGATGGGTTTGCAGCTGCAGAGAACATTCAAGGTTCGCATGAGCTRAAGGCGCATGTTGATTACCCACGGCCGTGAAGTGCCATCACGTTAGATTATTCTTTTTCAGAGAACTGAGGGAACAACTTTAAGTAATGGAAAATTGATTAACTGCCCTTGATGTTACATTTATAAATGTTCCTGCTTTGAGTTTGCTTGATATTTTCTTGCAGTCTCTTTAACCCTGCAGGCCACTAGCTTAAACTTATTTTCCCAAAGTTAGAACTGCAGCTGTGCCATCAAAATAGCTGCTTGGGAAAAGTTAAGTCTCACTGACAAAACAGTGAAGCTATACTAGGAGCAAAAGATCCTCTCAAAAAAAAAAAAAGTCCTTTGAGTAGTAACAAAAATAGAAAAAAAGAAAGAGAGAAAATCCAGGAAATATAGCATCCCAAAGTATTAACCCTAAGAGAATCTTTTCCGCCCTGACATGTAATCCTCCTCAACACTGTAATGCTGCTGTTAACCCGCTTTCCTGGGAAAGTGAACCCTGTGCGACCGCTCTGCCTGTTAGGCTGCCTTTCTTCCTTTGAGAATTTTGGAATCCCTTGGACATTTCAAACGGATTTGCTGGAGGGTTAGTGATTTCAAAGATTTGAATTTCCTGCAAGTTTCAAGAAAATCAATAGCCAYGTAAAGATGCAAATGAGCTTCGCTGCTCGTGGAAAGTCTCCAGTGCAAAGTCAGGATCATTTATTTTGCRTTATTTGGTGTTCAGTGATGAATAGCAAGCACAAGTACAAGCACAGCCCGCCATGTGCTGTGTCTTGGCTGGAGAGGTGGGCAGGGGCCCAGATTACCCTCACCTACCTTTTAGTTTGTTTCTTCCCGTCATCATCTAGCCCCTCATGCCCTTTCTAGCCTTAGTCTCCAGACCCAGAATGAGTTGTTGAACTCACAGGTCTTGAGCTGATGCAAAATGTTGCTATTTGGTCTCTAATTCAGTTAATCCTATCTCCCCCCCATATAGTTTTCTTCTTTTAATTATTTGACGTTTGCTATGAAATGTCACATGGACACCCGAGCTCAAGGTTCAAGGTGTCTTCTGGTACAGAGCTGAAACAACCAGCCAGTTCCTTGTGGCTCTTTAATTCTTAGCAACCTGAGAACTGAAATTGCAATGTAATATAGAAGAGCTTGTCCAAGATCACGGAGATCTTGTTCAGTCTACTTCCCTCTTCTGTTCCTACTGRGAGATCTGCTGGTAATATCTGGATATCTGAGGCCACTAACGTGGTATCCTTTAGCACTTCAGCTGAAGAATAGAGCAGGTCATTCTCATTGGCACGGAGCCACAAGAAATTGCTCTGGCTACCAAAAGCATCCTGAAGTGTGTAGGAGCAATTGGTGTAAAATACCTTTAGTATATTAAATCCCTGGGATCAGAAAAAATTCTTGCCTTTCTCACTTAGTAATTAATTGTGATTCATAATAATATTTGATGTGATTAGAGTAGTAGCTTGCAGGATAGTTTGTAACGCACACTCAGCTCTTTCAAAGGAGATCAGTAATAACCCAAAGTGGCCTGGAATTCTTAAATTAATATTAGTTCTCCCCAAGCCAAACAGCTCAAAGCTAGAATTTTAATTTTAAATGAGAAAGCCAACAGGGTTAGTAGCAGAAGTTAATTTCTACAAATGATGGATCCAAATCTTTGGCCAAATGGTCTCATGGTCCTGACAAAGGATCCAGGGTGTTTTATGGCCCTTATTACGCATATGAGCATTCAGAATGACACAAACTGACAGTACCCTCAGCAGAGGATGATWGTTGTCAAAGTCTCACAACAGTGAAGGAGATGTGTATGGAAGATGACACAAGGTATTCACCTCCAGTGCTCCCAGATGTCTGCATTTAGAGAAGAACTTGAAGCTCACCATGGGTTGCTTACCATCCAGCAGAGTCGGCCCGGGGTGTAAGGCAAGCAACATGAGAAGGCTCGGTCAGGTCCACGGGGTTCAGGTGTTGACTGTAGCAGGTATCTTGCAGGCTCAGGCCCTTCAAGGGGGAATTGTGATAGTATCCTGACAGTAAAACTTTTCATTAGTCAGATGAGCCATTGCTTGGGGKTTTTTTTAAGATTTTTTTTCTTCTTTTCCTAGAGTCTTCATTGCCTTCTCAGCTCGGGCACTCACTGGACCCCTTGGAAGCCAATCTAATTTACTAACCCAGCAAAAAACTAATCCAGCCAAAAAGGAACGCTTTTCTGCTGGGCTAGCAAATGGAGTTAAATCGGGGAGGAGTCTGTTAGGAACTCATAAAAGTATGCAAAAGGAGTGGGCAAACGACTGGGAAGTGGAAAAGAGAGCAGAGGAAGGAGAAGGAGAGAAGCAAGGGAGAGCAAGACCTGCGCTTTTTGGTCAGGGGAGTCCCCGGGATTAGCTCAGTTACCCATGCAACCCACCTCGGGCTTCCTGTGGCCATCTGTTCAAGCGAGAGCCGTGGGCAGCTGGGCATCCAGCTTCAGCCTTCAGAGCTGCTGACCAGCCTTTCCAGAGGCCCGGGGGCCAGCCCGTTACTTCTGTTTGTCCAGCCGCTTTGGGTCCCAGTGTACAATTTTGTTTTGGATTCCAGTTGTAAAATGCAACAACAGAGAATACCTTCTTCAAACAGAACCATTTTTTTATATGCAAAAGGCAGAGTTTAAACAACAAAAGCCTGTACACGTATTCTCTCATCTGCACTGAGTATTTGACTCATGCGAGCTAACAGGGCTGATTTAGCCGTGGAAATCCTCTCCATTTTCCTGCRAGCTAAGCTTCAGTCTGTTTCTTTTCATACTTCTCTTCCCTTACTCAGTGCCTCAAACTGTGACTGTTTCCAGCTCTTTGCTGACAAGATCTAACTGACAAATATTTGAGAATTCAAGCTGCTGTTCTCTTCCTTTAGGCAGCTCCAAATTCACATTAGAGTAGCTTTAATTCGAAAGCCTTTAAATGGCCTTTTTGCCAATGTGCACTGTGGAAGGGTTGCTGTAAGCGCATGGTAGGATGGGAAGAAAAAGGATGGAGGCATCAGCAGCAGCCCCAGAAGCACCAACCGAGAGTCTAGAGGGCCCTGCTTCATGACAGAATAATAACTCGAAAAGTTGCATCTAAGAAATGTACTAGAGATACAGGATTGGAAGTTACGCAGGAGAAGGGAGGCTTGAGAACAAGTGGGTCTATCTGGATCATACCCAGCTATCGTGCTGAGGAGAAGTCTCGGGCTGGGCTGTGTCAGACCGCTATGTGTGTTAGTAAGTAAACAAAGAATTCTGCCACTAGTAACTGTCTCTTACTTAGCAAGTTCCTGATATACCTCTCCATGATTTCTCCTATCTGTCTTCTGTGCATTTCTACCACTAGGAAAATCAGGGTGCGGAGTGGTGAAGTGACCCAGCAGAACAGCTCAAAAACAAATCCATGCATGTCCACACATGCAGGCGGACTTGACCAGGGTAGGCGTGATGTGCATCGCTCAAGCAGCTCRGGGGGGTCTTAGTAGGCTTGGAAGAGAATTAAAAATTGAATGTACAAATGTGATCAATGAATCACCCCATCGGTCCTGCATCTGATGGAAGCCCATCAGGCTGCTCAGCATGAAAATGGCTGCATGGGAGATAAAGGTAGAGCAGCCAAAGGCRATAAAGTTTTAGAGGTCGTATATTTAACAACTCTGGCTAAGGTCTCAGGCTCAAACGAAGTCATTGCTGCTGCATAGTAAGTTGCTGTAMACCAGCAGTTCTGTGGTGCATGTGGCTGTCAGTGTGCACGTTCTTGAGCCACAACAAGTGCAATAGGATAAAACTTATTTTAGAATTWCCTTAGAGTATGTTGAGTTAAGGCATCCTGGTCTGTATATGCTGTGGGCTATGATCGTGCTCGTGGACAAGTCAGGTAAGACTTGATAACCTCTCAAGCTGCAGTAACAACATCATGAACCTAACTCCTGAGACTGACCACGTAGGTCATACCGCTTAAATAGTCTTAAAGAAAAAAAAAACAGTTTGTAAGAAATGAAATGCTTATAAATACTAAAAATAAAAAATATGTATTATAGACACAGTTCACTTTCAGCCAGTGACTTCTGCTGTCGCTAGTGGAAGAGAGCACACGATCTTAGCTGGTCGTTTTGATATTTGGAGWTTTTAACCAAGAAGAGATTGAAATTAAGAGTTCAGATCTTGTTGCTACTTCATGGCTGCCAAAGGTTATGTTTACTTTAAAACTGTAATTGTACAGACAAATGTAAAGCAGCTCTTGGTACACAGCGACGTAAGGCAGCTGTAGAACATCATCACAGCCCATATGGCTGTAAAATTTGTTGCAAAATATCCTTAGGCACACTTCAGTCATTAAACTGTCATCTTTGCATTTTGTGTATTGATTGAGTAGGGCAGCTGAACTCTCTTCTCCTTTCTCTTCTTAAAGTTATTTTTTCCTCAGAACTTTTATTTATAGCAGTCTACAACTGGAGATCAGGAGGAAGCGTGTCTGACTTCTTTCCCAAATGACAAGCTGAGTGTTTTTCTTCATCATTAAGTTATGGGCTTTAGGTAAACTGCTTGATGAAAGGGTGCTTCTTCTGGCATAGAGAACATAGAAAACATGCCATTGAGGTTAAATTAAGGCATGAAGCACAGCTTGTTATCTGGATGCCAGGCAAACTCAGGGTTCTGCAGTGATTAAACCTCTCTGGGTTTTTCCAAAAGATARACATCAACCCTAGTTTCTCTCAACCCCCAGACTGTGCCTGTCTATATCTAAATTAAGCTTCCCATTGTACCCACCATACAACAGACCCGTACGACATCCTTCCTCCCTTCCAGCAGGGACATATATGTGGTTTCACTGAGTGTATTGGTGCTGCTGGCCAGCTGCGTTTGGCCCCAGAGGGCAGCCAGGCTGGTGCAAAGCCCGGGGGAAGCGTCCGAGCAGAACGGGGCCGCCCGGCAAAGAGGCGCGTGGCTCTTCCCGGCAGTTGACGACAGCGTCCGTGCGGGAGGAAGAAGGGGAAAGAAGCAACGAAGCAGCCTGCACGCGCAGGGCAAGCGTGCATTGAATCACCCGCTCTGTCTGCGAGGAAGCGGTCCAAAGCCAAGGGGAAGAGCTCTCCCCAAAGGTGGGACTGCTGCATGCGCGGAGAAAAACCGCTAACGCAGCGYCTAGGTGGGTGCCCGGACAAACACCACGTTAAGCATCTGCGGAGGTAGATGTTGAGGACAGAGTAAGTCATTGCTCTGTTTAATGAGCTGTGTAAATCTGCTGACTTGATATGCATCATAGACCAGTTCTGCCTCAAACACAGTCCTATCAGTTCTCATACAATCAAGGAAGAAACAAAGGTGAATTTTCAATTCCATTGAATAGAAAGACATGAAAATGGGGATCATGATCACAAGTGCCATTACACAGGAGGCTTTTGGCTTTTGACAGGAGAGAGACTTCCCTTCCTCCTCATCCTAGAAATGGGGTCCACCAGCTTGAGGAGCGGTTATCCAGGCAGGAAAGGACCATGGCTCTTCTCCTCAACCAGGCTTCCCAGGTCAAGGACGACCTGGTCTCCTACCTCCAAGGACCTCGAGGGGACCAGCRAGAGGAGCTGGCTGCCCAGCAGCTGCTGCAAAACTATGTACAGGCTGTTGTGGGTGCAGTTAAGCAGCTCCGCCAGGATGTTCAGGTAGGTCGACCTTCCCAGCACCCCTCCCTCCCTCCCTCTTTCTCATTATTCTTGTAGTTCAGTACTTAAATGGGACTAGGAAAAACAAAGTGAAATAAAATAAGCAGATTAAAAAAAAAGATCATTAATTAAAAGGCTCAGATTCTATTAGCTTTCACTTCTGTTGAAGTACAGGAGACTAAGTCTGAAGAAGATACAAAATAAACTGTACTTTCATCTAACCTCAAGCTCCGGATTTGATTTTACTTCTTTCTTTTCTAGACACAGATGTTCTACTGCTTTGCATAACTTCTGTATGCAACATAACAAATACTGTTGAAAATCTTTGCTAAGCTCAATTCAGACTGGAATAAAGGTTCTGGACATTTGGACCTTTTTTTTTTAAAAAAAAAAAAACAATAGGGAAGTATGTCTATATTGGCAATGTATGAGATTCTCTTTTCCCAAGGAAAGAGAATTGATTATTTGCTGTTATTGTGAGGACAAACATCAAGTTTACCAACACTTTGGGGCTTTTTTTGGACAAGGGTGCAAAATATAAATATATCATTAAAAAAAAAGAACACATTCTCATGTTATTTGTTTTATCCTTTGAAGTGCTAAGTGCTTGCCAAATGCYACTAAGTTCACAATACATTTTGTTTTCCATGTACTTGGAAAAGTATTTGAGCTTCTGTGTGTTAATCTTAACAGACATGAAATCACAGCTCACCTGAAATTAATCTGAATGAAAATTGGGATGTGTGCTCATTTTAGACTGGTTTTATTTTCTGCATTTTGATACTAAGAGGGTGTTTTACTAAAATTAAAAAAAAAAAAAAGGGCCTGTGATGCTATCATCTCTGTGAATCTAATCCTTTCCCTTGGTTAGAAATTACTCTTTGTTAAGTCCTAATCTCAGGTGCATGTTTGCTTTGTACTTACCGGTTGTGAAGATTTGATCAAAAGAAGAAGCACGGCTGAGAACTGGCAATCAAAGTCACTAAAGAATTAGAGAAGGTCTGAGAATTACTCCTGGCACAGTTAAAAACAAAAACAAAAGAAAACAAAAAACCAAGCAAACACTACAGTGGCTGAGCAACTGCTATTGCTCAAGCATTTAAGTTCAAAAAAATTTGTATTTTTCATGAGCTCTATTTAAATTTTAAACAGAAGACAACAGCATTTTCACACAAAGACTGAAAACTATTRAAAATCCTCCAAAAATAGAAAGGATCAAGCCTGCTGCCACATTCGGTCAGCTTGCTCAGTACAGAAACTTTGAGGCAGTGGTAGCAAGTCTGAGTAAGCTTGCACTGTGGTGATAAATACCAGCCTTAGCTGTGTGCTGCTTCCCTGGGCAAGACGCAACCAGGTCCTTCTCCACGGAAGTGCTCCTCCGCCACCCCAGCCGTCCCCAGGGCTCCTCTCTGGGCYGCTGTAGCTCAGCCCTCCTCAGAGGCCAGATGTTCTCCCTGATCCCCATCTTCCTCTAGGGCACAAAATACCACCTCAGCTGTAAACTCTCCGTGGCAAGAGTCACCCATCCATTCTGCATATATTCCCCACCAAATGCAATGAGGGCTTCACCCAAGGCTGGAAACTAAGGGCATTGCATCAAGGTGAGTCAGGGGCATGGTGTYGAGTGTTAAATTATCCAAAGGGAAATAGGAGTCACTCATAGTTCAAATCCTTCCAAAAGTGGGAAGACAATTCTTTAAAAAAGCCGACTTTGAGAAAGACTCTGGCATACTGTTGCCACCAGGAGAGARGCTGAACATGAGGAACTGGATCTATCTGAGAGCCACAACATAGTYTGGGCGGCTGCTGCTCAGAAACATCAAGATTAACAATTAGTGGCAGGTGGAAAACAAAAAAAAAGCACTGGAGACGTCATTCATCATTCTGCTATAGGACTGGAAATCACAGGAGAAAAACATCAACATTAGAAACTGGGGGCAGAGGGGAAGGGGTTAAGTGCTTAACATCTCCTCTCCAATAATAATTATAAAATAATCATGTGTAAGTTACAGGMCTGAACACGCACTAGCGACCGAATACGACAGGTGAGATTTGCGTGCATGTATCTGGTGAGCGGGGAAGGTAACGTCGCCAGGTGCTGGGGGAACCAGCCGAAGGACTAGACTATCGATTCCTCTCGATAAGCAGCTGCTTTCCRTCTTAACGAACGAGCGTCTCATGCTGCTTGTGCCAGCGAGAGCGCGGTAGTCGTTCATGCCACGTTTCTACCTTTGTGCCGTTATTGCATCCCATTCGCACTGTCAAATACACTGCAAATGAGTCATCTGAGCTGTGCAGTGCCTTCAAGCCTTTGAGGATACGAGTTTCCAACAAAGAACAAAAATAGGGATGCCTGGTCACCGCTCGGCATTTCAAATGCCAATACTCAGTGTGCACACGGACCAGAACTATTCGGAAGTAACTACACAAATGACAGCTTTTAATTAAACCTTACTCCAGAATTGTTACGATTTTCTCTGCTCCCCTATGCCCCGCACCTGGCAAGTGCTAGAGCTAGAGCATCTCCTTTGGCTGAAGAAGCGGGACTGTGACGATCTGAGTGGCCTCTGTGGTAGGGACGTTTGCTGGCGGTGAACGCACGCGGAGGCTGCGCGTGCTCGCGCAGCGGGAAGGAGGTTGTGGGGCTGGGGCAGGAGGAGGCAGACGACTCCTTTGCTGACTAGTCAGTGACTAGCTGATGTGCCGAAGATGCCGTGAAGTCGTTAAGCCGGCCCATGATCATATTCTAGCTGCCCTCATGCTATGGAGAGACCACGCCACGTGATCTGTCCTCAGACTGTGCAGCTTTACCGATCTGAAATTGCCGTACGAAGGGCAGCACGCCTGGGAACTTCCCAACAAATCCAAAAGGAGGCAAATTCCAGCCRTTCCTAATTTTGTAATGCCTGCTCCGTACTGCGCCAAAGAGCTGGAAGCTTGAGACACCTGCTGCTGTGTTCACGCAGTMCGGGAGCTTTCAATACGCCTGCCATCCCTCCTTCTCCAACCTGCTCCTCAGCCGACACGGAAATACTCGCTCCAACTCCGCTGAGCAACTAAGGCAGGTGGTGGGAACCGCTGCATTGCCGGCTGCAGGGTGGTGAAGAGTTTCTGAAGCGATGGTCCAATGTGCCCACCTAGGGAACCAGCAAAGTCTAGGCGAGCAGGGGCTTGCTTAAATCCAGTTCGATTATCCTCACACCGTCCTGCAGCCTACGCGGTAGGAAGAGCCTGTAGGACAGGCAGGACACGCAGTGCAAAGCTGCTCACAAGACTGCTAGGGRTCTAGCTTCGTAACATCCCCTTTGCAACGATAATTTTGCCAAACTTTAAGCATTTCAGTTGAAATATTACCCAATATTTGTCTCTCCTTTTTTTTTTTTAATTCACTTAGTGTGGACCATTTCAAATAAAAAGCCAAAAAAGACTCTATTTTGCATAATTATATGCATTAAAAAAGGTAAAAGTTGTGCTTCGGCTGGTGTGCTCTGCAGTGCTGAAATGCGCTGAAATACCCATTCCAGGCCTCTCCTCTCAACCTGAGCACCAAAATCAGCAGATTTTAAAAATCACTCTGTCCCGTATCCATCATAGGGCACACTAACCCTGCAAGGGCTTCTTAAAATTAATGTCTGTGCTCTGTTCAGACTCTGTCCCGACGAGCCTCTCCAGAGGAGCCTGCAGGGTGGTTGCCTGCTCTGTCCTCCACTCAGATGCTCAATGCTGCGCCGTAAATCGGGTGGCAACGGGGGTAAAACAACACGTTAAATGACTGCTGGTACTGAGCCTGCTGCCGTGTGCTTGCACCATGGGCAGGTGCCTTCACCCGAGCCCGAAGGCGCCCCGCGCTCAGAGGCGAGGGAAGGGGCGCTAAGGACCTCGCCACCGCGTGCGTGGAGCACGCCGAGGGTGGCCCGCAGCGTGGCCCCACGGCTTTGCATCCTCGCTGCCCGGGCAGACCGCGCTCGGGGTCTGCCCTGTTTTGAAATAAAAGAATGAAAAAATGTAAAACCAAAAYTGGATTAATGGGCTTGAATTTGCAGGTTTTGGAAACACAAATAAGAACAAGGGATAACGCCACAATAGAAGCCAACTTTGCTGTTCAAAGTCTGGACCGTAAATGCATCCAAGGTTTTGGAGACCTACGTGGAAGAGTGGCAAGGTAAGGAATACCTAATGGACACGATTTTCATTTCTGCCAGCCTGTTCGTGTAAAGTATGAATGTACTTTGCACTTGTTTTATATCTCCTTTTAGAGCCAGATCTGTGCCTCTCGTTCTCAGAGTAAATGAGAACCAAGTTCTCCATGTTAATGAAACTATTAGGCTAGTGTGTGTGTGGGGGGAACAACTCTCATCTTCCTATTTCATTCTTCATCACAAACTTAACATTTTAGAAAATTTCTTCTTCTACAGCCTGGCTAGATTTCACCTGAAGTAATTATTTCCTCCTACTTAAACTCTCCTGTTGTTTCAGTAAAATATGGCATAGAGTTATCTTTAAAAAAGTAAAGAYGTTATCTTTGCTTCCTCTCTTGGAAAGTCAGTCTTGTCAAGCAAACTTGATTTCTTCTTTTGATGAGATTGAGTTGTCATTGGTACAAGTAGTTGTATGTATGTAACATACATAGACTTCTGTAGGGCACTTAGTAACACAAAATGCTATAATTAAAGCAAAGACAAAAAACACTGCTGTGTAGTATCAAGAGAGTACAYAGACTGAGAACTGTCTGAATTGATACGTCAGAAAATGTAGTCACCGAGGAAGAAATTCCCTGAACTGAAATGTTTCTAGTGGGGTTCTCCAGAGACTGGTCATATGCTTTTCACAGACTTTGAGTAATTCAGAAACACACATAAAATCACTGCTATTGAAACCTGTGGAGAAAACAAGAGTTGGTCAAATGAGAAGACAGAATTAGAGGGTAACCTGGATTATTGGCTATGGGGCCAGTCGAAACAAAATGCATTTTATACAACCAAATGAGTGTTAGTTCCACTACTGAATGCTCCCTGAAAAACACTGAAAGATTTAGGGAATATGGTAGATAAATAGCTTATCCTGAGCTCTTGCAGTGATGCAGTATCGGAAGTGCCGGGAATATAATCTTGCACAAGAGAAGCAGAGGACCGGTAAATGGGAAGATTATTTTAGCTCTATATATGGTGTGGATGAGACCGATACGAGGATACTGGTTCTAGTCCAGAGTCTCCCTTCTGAAATGAAAAACTTGATATGGTGTAAAGAAGAGCTGCAAATGTGATGGTGGGACGAGGAAAATTTCTGGCTGAAAGAAGTATAAATCTATGTATAGCTTTTATATATATACATATATATATAAAAGAATCCAGAGATTTCTTCATTTTCATGTATAACTACAAAGAGAGAGAAAGAAAATGATAGGGTATCACAGGACCCCATCTTAACTGCTGGAGAAAGGCCCAAGAATCCAAAGCAAGAAACTGAATGCAACACATTCAAACTTGGCACAAAAAAATTCATGAACTGGTTGGCCTTTCCCACTGGGACAGAGGGACTGGAGAAGGGAAGAGCTCAAAACACACATACGAAATTGCACATATAAAAAGATCATGAAGACACCAAAATCATTGTAACCATATTCTAGAAACAAAATCCTAAAGGAAAAAAAAAAGAGAGTGAGAGAGGAAAAGAAAATGGCACATTTTCTAGCTTCATCAAAACATACTGATACTGCGGTGCTGGAGCTGGCTTCCTAGTCGCATTTCAACAGTCATAATTATAAACAGTCATATAGTCATTATATATGAATAATTGTCATTAGACTAAAACACAGTGCAGTTTTATATGATTCATGAATTGCCAGCACTTTCTCATTTTRACTGCTACTGAAGTTTCTCTGTGGAAATGCCAAGCCTTAACRGGACACCTGCCTCCAGCATGGTGGTTCAGAAATGAGCCACTGAAAACTGAAGAAATACCATTATAATAATGAATGATATTTTGATTTTCCACATTTCTTTGATTGTTTTTTTTTAGGATAAAATATTTCTGTGTATATTAAATAAAGCCTGGAGTGGTTGGAGACAAAGGTACATGCTCATATAATTTACATTTTTTTAATTAATGGAAATCTTCCAAACGCAGACTGGCAATGACAGATTCCCTCTTGATTTGTAGCCTTGCCTTAATCCAAAACTAAAATTCTGTGCTTCTCRGGGCAAAAGGAAGGTGCAACATAGCATCACACTCTCAAAAGCTCTGATCACTTGACTCTTCAGAACRTGCGGTACTTCATTCAACACAACAGTCTAATACATACTACTCCTTCCACGACTTTGAAGGGTAAAGCTCCTTGAATATATAGAAGGAGGTTGTATTCCTGTCTTTAAATAGATGTGCTGGTATATTATTAGAGGCTTTTATTTCTTTACACTTTTTATTTTGTATGCARCTCTCCTAAGAGTGTGCTTTCTACACCTTTCCTCATTCTTCTTCACTATCATTTCCATACTGTCCAGCTTCTATTTTATGTGATGACYGGAAAACAAAGATCTCACCCTGTGCTGTTTTTTGTGTCCTATATGAAATATCAAATTAGATCAAGATTTAAGTAAATCACAAGTATCCCTATTCTCTTCAGGATAAAAATCTACCAAACTGTGCATGCAATAAGCACGTAGCTACTTTGCATAAATAATAATAATGATATTATGCATAGGGATAAGTGGGATAGAAGGAGGCCCAGGACTTAGACATCAGCCGGTGAGTAAAGGCCTGGTATGCAAAGTGTACCAGGTCTCCTGAGGCCCCAGGCCACTGCTTTAGCCACTGGGGCTACCCAGTAATACAGAAATAGTTGAATTAACCCAGTGATGCAAGGCTAATTCTCAGTCTCTKTGGATGATGCTTTTAAATCCGCCGTTTTTAAGTATTCTCTATATCCAATATTTAAGTTGCTTTTTCACTCTTGTAGCTGAAATTATATCGTCTTACTGATACAGATCCATTTAATCCTCTCCCTTCTCACACTATTTCCGTATTGCAAAGTTTCCTAATTGCTGCCTTGAGGGGGGATTTTCTCACGCAGAGGGAGGCTCCAGTTAGTAATAAACCTTGTATCTAAACCAAAAAACTCATTTCGGTCGTACGGATATGCGTTCTCTTCAACACGTTTTGACTAGGCGTAGACAAAGCGCTGCTGCGCTGTGCAGCACGAAGCCGAACCGGAGGGGCGCCGGCTTTCCGCGGTCCCGCGAAACCCGTGCTCCGGGAGAGCCGCGGCGCCGGTGGTGGCGGGGGCGCGGGGGCGCGGAGGTGTCCGCACGCCGGCGCCAAGCTGTGCCGCCTGGCCAGAGCACAGCAGCCGGAGCACAGCTGGAGCACAGCTGGAGCACAGCTGGAGGGCAGCCGGAGCGCAGCTGAGCTTTAATGAACAGTCCTGCTCTCCATCTCCCTCTCAAAACCTGCATTTCACCATTTTAGCTATTTTATAGTAGTTTTTCCGGTTGATAGCTTCTCTTGATCCGAGCCCCGGCCCGCGYGCGAAGTCTCTGCAGCTTGCCGTGGCGTTTTCTGGTTCCCCTGACGTGGTGCTCCGTAGGCACATCGCAGTGCCTGCGAGCCGTCGGGAGACGGCGGGSAGCGGGTCTGTTCGAGCTGTCACGACGTCTCTGTGGATCCCTTACCTGTCACCAGCGCTGACTTTATTCTGAGCGCTCTGGTGCTTTGCAGCGTAATCTCTCTGACGTTYTATAACTCAGTCCTTCGTCTTACTCAGCGTCTATCCCGTTATTTGCATTAAGCTGTCGCTTACGTGGTTGTACTAAACGGCGCTACTTTGTGCCCTCGGGCTGCTTGATTCAACAAGCTCCTTACACAACCTGCCAGCACCGGAGCAGGCGGTTGCTCTGGTKGGGCAAACGCTGCAGCCCGCCCAGAGCTGGCAGGGCTCTTCCAAGCGCTGCTTACAGAACAGCAAGGCCTCTTGCCCGTCCCTGCCCTAAAATTGATCTTCCTCAACATCTGCTTGCGACGGGAGGACGTTAGAGGCGAGGACGCTCGCRGCAGCGACGTGCCGTCCCAGCGCTCCCGCACTTCCGGCAGTAATGCAAAAATCGCAAGGGGTAGGAGCTCAGCTTAGCCGCTCGGCTTGTCCAAACGGGGCGTCTCCATCCCCACTGCCGCGAGCCCAGGCGGCGCCGGGAGGAGGGATCCGGTCAGACAGCAGCACACGGAGACCCACGGCGGCTTCCAGTTATAAAACCTCTGTAAGTGTTATAATGCAGATTTTCTTCCCCCCCTCCCTTTTACTAAATCTCTGTTTTGATTCTAGATGTGAAGCAAGCATTGCAAAATTAGCTGGAGACATCCATAGTATCAGGCACGAGGCCCACAAGACTGATAAAGAGATTTATGGCGTTCGCTCTGCCCTTGAGAAGTCCGTTAGCGATTTTGAGAAGAAGGTAAGTACAGAAGCCTATAGCGAAATACCTGTTGRGCAGACACTACACTTATATATTGTTTCCTTTCCAAATTTGCTGCCAATATTAATGATGGATACAATATTTAGACAATTTTTTTAGGATTTGATTAATTAAAACAATTTTCCATGATGCTGTAGAATGGTAGTGATGTTTATAATAAATAMATACAGGTGTAAGGTAATAACAGATAATAAATGTATTCCAGGATCTGGGGCTCCTCAAATCATAAATGATCCATTACAGTTTCTCAATATGACTTGTAAGACCCTTGAATCAAARCATTATTCTGTATTTTAACTTCATCTGGAAATTCCAGTTGCCAAGTTTGAAGGTGATGGCAGGGAGACATCTAGCAGTACCTAACTCCATATGAATTTTGGCAGTATTTCAAACACTTTTGAGATGGTAATGTGTAAACAGTTTTTAAAAAATGGTATTTTCAGTGAAAGTACTTTTTTCTGCATAGAGTGTGTATGCCAAGAGGAAGTAAAAACTGCTGCTGCACATGATTCCTTATAACCGGCCTTTCTCYGTGAGAGGTTTACTACATCCAACAGCAGCTTTGGAGCACTCAGCCTCCAAAAGCAYGGGGAACTTTAGCAGAAATGTTTCACAAGAATCCGGCTGCGTTAGAAATTCCAGTTTTCCAACCTCGCAGAGCGATAGCTCTCTGCTCCTGTCCCAAACTCAACACCATCCATCTCTGTCAGGATTGAGCCTGATTGTAGATAGAGGAGATAAAATTTCCTATGCCTTAGTATTACATTCTGGTATCAAATACAGTCTTATTGCTGTAATTTAACTGCATCTTCTGCTATGCAAGACATGGTTCCAGTCTTTTTTTAATGTTTTTTAAACCTTGCCTATATAAGCTTCCTCTTTTCCAAAGTAGAATTACTCATGACAGACCTTAATTGAAGATATTTTACCAGGAATTCTATTATAAGGTTCTGTTTGGACATCTGTCTCCAAGAACACATTAAAAAAAACCCATTTTTGTTCATTTGGAAGTGGAGAAGGGAACAGGCGTGTGTCAAAATCACATCAAGCAGTATGCAAAAGGATGCAAAAACAAGTCAGGGTAAACATTAAGCAGGAACAAACTTTCTYAGCTGTAGAGCAGAAAACTATCTGAACATGGTTCTAAGAAAGGAGCACAGGAACAGGTTTCTGGAAAGGACTTGTCTCTCATTGTAATGGAGAAGTAGCAAGTCAGAAAAAGGCCCTCCGTGCCTTGGGTCTGATGCTATTTCCTAATTGCCAAGAGCRTTGCAGTTTTCCTTGAAGAACAAAATTAAGGTCTGCAGTGGAGTCAGTCCTCAGTAGCTCCTTTTGGAGGTCACAAGCCAAGGCTACCAAACACATAATGGCATCTCTTCCTCAAGGTGCTTTCCATTCTTGTAGGGTATAAAATCTCTGAAGAACAGTGCTGAGATTTCACATTCTTTCTAATTTATTCTTCTGGGGTAGGCAGGCSAAATCCTGAATCCTGACTTCAGACTGTCCTTTAAGATCGCTTTTCTATGAAGAGCGCTACAAGTGGAGAGGTTACACAAAAAATGTTTTTTTAATGGTTTTAAATCTCCTCTTTCTCTCARCACTCAATCTTCAGTACTTGGATGTCTATATGCTCTTTAAATAGTGAGTGCAGCTGTTGTCACATCTACAGTGCTCTCAGATCTCTCCATCGCTGCTGAGCCTCACTGCACTAGCAGCCCCCCGCATCTCCCTTTCTCCTGAATTAGGGTGTGCAAAACCAGATGTGGGCTCATGATGAACTCTAAATATTGGAAAAAAAAACAAAAAAACAAACAAACAAAAAAAAAACAGTTTTCCAGCCTTTCTTGGGAGAAGGGCAGGCAGCTGCCAGGCCACAGCTGCCAAGGAAGGGAGGGCAATGGGGCTGGCTGGGCACACTGGGGCTTCAGGAGGACAGGAGGTGCTGGGCTCCACAGCTCGAGCCTACGAGGCTTTCTGCATCCCTGGTGAGGTCCCTAAACCACTCGTTTGGGTGACTGAATTGATGTTGCTTCCTCTCACCCAARAAAAGGAATGATCGCCTGAAAGGGAGCAGCTCCAACAGGCAAATTGTGAGAGCACCACGTATGTGGGATATCCCACCGTCTGGGCAGAGCGATGCCGTGCCGTGTTGGGGATATGCATCTAAGCCTGAACTCCCGAATGGATGTCTGAAGGGGGTCTCACATACACCACCTTAGTGCTCTGTGCACAGAAACGCTTGATATTTTGGGTGAATCCCTCTTCCTTTCTATGCCATTTGGATCCCATGAGGTGGCAAGGCAGCTGAAAAGTTGCAACACACAGGCTTTCAAAGATTTACACCTTGGTTCCTACAACCTTGGTGGAGATTTGAATGGTGCTCAGGGCTTTGGAGATCTACGAAGGGTATGTTAGCCCATCCACAATTGCAACTGGCAAAACCCATTTCCACAAGGACTCTGACTTGAGTAGGTCTCACAGTCCTAAAAGCCTTAGAGACTCTGAACCTAAGTCTCTAATTTTCACTGGATGAAATTATTTGTGAGAAGGTAGCTGTACCTTGATGTCAGCTGTTTTTCCCACTCTCGCAGTCATGATGCATACTTAAATATAAGTGCTGATGGTCTGGCTCATAAAAGCGTTCTCTGTTGATTTCTCATTAGGTCATTCAGCTATTAGGGAAGATAGAGACTTCCAACTCTGATCAAAGCTCAAACTTGAAGACAGTCCAGGGAGATCAACATCACGAATTGCGACTTCTGGATTTCAAGTAGGTGATGGAGGGCTTTTCATTACGATAATTCGCCCTGAACGCTTTTGTGTGATGAAGGGGTTGCCATGGAACAGCAAAACAAACCTGCCAATTAACATTCATTCAAAACACTAAGAGAAGGTTAATGAAAATCTGCGCTATAAAATAATGAAAATACACCATGAAAGTATAYTGCCTTGAAAACTAGTTGTTAAAATGAAGAGGTGCTAAATGCCATTCTGTAAGAAGAAAGGTATGATACCAATTAACTTTCCACACTGAAAAGAAAGGCACCAAATTGAAAGCTGCTCTCTACTTTTATAACTGGGGCTGGTTTGCGACGTGCCTAATGTGCAGAACAAGGCACTTCCTTTAGGTGCCTTCCCAGGCATGGGGCACCGTGGCCGGCGCTGCTGCGGGAGGGAGGCAGGCGGCAGGGGCAAGCAGTGGGGCAATCTCCCGCTCCCTTGGGTTGCGGCATCTGTTTCTTACTGTACGGAGCAGAGTTTTCCTGTTCTAGCTGCAGAAAGTACTTCCAGGGAATGAATGAAATTTTCTGGCACCCATATTAAACCCATCCCAGCATGGACAAGCAGAGTCAGCACAATGAATTTGAAACTGAAATACAAGAATCCTGTAACAAAAATATTCCAGAGGCAACAGCACCATTCTTTAAAATATTGGTTGAGCTATTTGAACCAAGACTWATCTTAATCAAGATTTTTCTCTCTGTCGTATTAGGAGTTAAAAATATACATGAACATTAAGCAGAAAAAAGTTCTTACCAGGAGAACAGGAAAAGGAATAGGGATGAATGGGGAAAAACAGTTAAAATAAGAAAGGAATGGAAATGTGGAAAAGGGGAAAGACAAAAAGACAAAAAGAAATGGAGACAGAGAGCAGTGAGTGATGGAGATGGAGGCAATGTGAAAGGACCAAGAAATAAAACCAAAATAAGAAGAAAAGAGAAATAAAATCAGGCTAGTAAATCAGGAAACTGGAGAACTGAATCGAAGCAGCAGCTGAGTTTCTCAGAAGTTGTTTAGACCTTATCAAAAATGTCACCAAAACTTGGAGGCTTGAAAAGAGATAGATTTCTGGACCTTGAGATATACTCACATTCTGTCTTTTAACATAAATTCCAAAAGATTCATTTACTTAAAGTTGAGATTTTCTTCCATTTAATATCATATTATCACATATTATCGTATTTCATTTTTAAAAAACTTTGAAGAAATTGGACCCAAATCAAACAGCAGCTGCATTTTCTTTCTTTCTTTTCTTTTTTTCTTTTTTTTTTTAACCAACCACACAAAATTTGATTTTAAATCTTTGAACAGAGGGGATGATCAGTCCTTTCCTGCTTAATTTATCTTTAGCCATTGAAAGATGGACATGGGAAAGCACCTGGAAATTCACAGCCATTGAGCAGAGCGTACGCAACCCCAGGCAGAGCCCAGCACTTACCATGAGCCTGGGAAAATTTATGCCGACTATGAATGACAAACCCTACACTCCAAGCTTTTGTTCTTAAAAAAACAACAACCCCCCCAACAAACACATCTTAGAACTACTTCTAAAATGAGTAATAAACTGGCCTGAAAGACTGTTTGTATATGAGATCTTGATAAGACTTTGGCAATAACATTTAACATAGAGAAATTAAATTATCATTAATGTCTTGTTTCCAGCACTTACAATTACAGCTGATAATTATCATTGTCATGAGACTGATGCAAAGCTGTATCAGTCACTGAATAACAAAACTACTTTCACTAAACCTCCGTTGGAAAAATTGTATATTAGAAGTAATTTAAGCATAAAGTTTGGTGAAAAAAATCCTGCTCTTTACCTGTTGGTTTGTACCCTGACTGAGGCCCAAACAGTCAACCTGTAAGTCAGCCCAAACACAACTCAAGTGGTTCTTGTTGGCATGTAAGCGTATGTTAGAAATTAGCACAACTGCATTAAAATTTACCCTGAAATGCCTACAGCCAGGTCACATGCGTAAGTGTGAACATTTAAATCTGTGACTAAGACTTGGACMTAAATCCAAGTTGCAGGTCGGATGCGAGCAGCCCTCACCGGCCTCTCAGGTGCCCAGGGCTCATGATTCCCACCTGACCRCTGCTCCGAAGATGCCTGGCCGTTCGCTTTTTGCTGATGGACTTGAGCTCACAAACTCCTTCTATCCTTCTGAACTCCATTTTCCAACCAGAAGTGATTTTGCTGCTCTTCCCAACGTCCTGCAACACAGTTAATGTTCAATGGGATTCTATTGTTTCTTCACCTGTTTTGGATAAAGTTAACTCAAATGGAAAGTTAATGGGGTATTTTTCAGCCCTCAGATATTTTCCTGTAGTAGACCACACTACAGAAGACCCATCTTGGCACATAGGTACAGCTTTTCAAGTCAGCATTGCTAAAACAACTGAGCATAAGGCTTGTTAGACTGTTGAAGYGATTTGAGGTAATTTAAACAATTTACGCAAGTGACTCAAACTCCCCCATGCTCCTGACTAAACCTCAGTCCCATTACTAAAATAATAACAACAATTTTAGGTTGAYAAGTGTTCTAAGGGACTTCAGAGATCAAATGCAGAGCCAACGGAAGTGGATGGAGATGCAGCTGACAAGGTCTGAGCAAGACCAAGCCTACCAGAGGAATCAGCTGCTTAATTCAGTGAAGGAGAGACTGGTAAGACCTCTTATTTTTAGAGCTGAYCACGTACGCTGGCAGATATCTAAGTCCTGCCAGGACCGGTGACAGCAAGCAGCTCCCCTGTAATGCTGACCTGGTGAGGGATTTTGTGCTAAATTRCGCGCACAGAAATCAGATCTATGACAGCAACGCAGTCACACCAGAGTCTCAGGACACGTCCAGCAAAACAGTGAGGTGGGGAAATCACATAGTTGTGGACTAATTTATCTTGGGAGGGTCCTCTGGCAGCAGTGGTTCACCTCCTCGCTCAGACAGGGCCCGCAGCAAAGGCAGCCCAGGGCCGCATCCAGCTGAGTTTTGGTTATCTCCAAGGATGGAGGTTGCACAACTCTCTGGACAATCTGGGAAACAAAATCTTAGTACGTCACCTTTTCAGGTCCCAGGAAGCGCGTATACCCCTGGCAGAGCAAGTGACAGGCTTTCTCGTTCCAGGAAACAGCATCGCTGGTGAACACTGCTAAAATCTCAGCCGTTGACAAGCTTAGGAGAGGAAAAGATCTTCTATGTAGATTCTGCCAATGTTTAAATATAAGARTTTCATTATTATACTGCAGTTCATGTTTTCAGATACAGCAGAGTTTAGATTCCATAGCAGCAGCAAGCATTTAGCACAGAACCAATATGTTTTAATTAATTCCTTCACAGCATTGAAAGCTTTCTCCTTTGCTGCTTATAGCTCACTCAGCTTYAGAGTTCAAAACCTATTAAAACATTATCGCTATGTCTTACCAAGAGGCTGAAGACTGCTGATCAAAGATCAAATTCAAAGGTGATTCATAACCAAATTACTACAAAATGCCCTTGAAYTTTAATTTTTAAAGATGAAAGCTGTCTAATGATCTCCAGTACTCACAACAGGGAGGACATCCATAACATTTCAGACCTGTCAGCCCTTACCTTTGGAACAGGTTGCCCAGAGAGGTTGTGGAGTCTCCTTCTCTGGAGATATTCAAAACCCACCTGGACACGATCCTGTGCAGTGTGCTCTAGGTGACCCTGCTTGAGCAGGGGGCTTGGAATAGATGATCTCCAGAGGTCCCTTTCAACCTCAACTACTCTGTGATTCTGTGATTATCTCCAAGCCACTGTTTGAATTCACTTCCTCTGCTAATACAATTTTGGTGCTAATTTACAGAAAACATCAATGCACGTGATTGTTCTCTCCTAAGGGAGAATGCTGCACCCAAGAATACAGTTACTAGGAGTTAAAACTTTCACAGCCATCTTTAAATAGATTAAAGAGTATATTTGCACTTCTGTGTACGTTCACGCATACCCACGCGGCCACGCACAGTGTCTTTTCAACAGAGACGCAGCTCAGGGCCTGGGAGTTAAAGAACACAAATGCTGGGGACAGACAGAGYTGAAGAGGAGCTCCTAGGTAGGAACAGGAATGCTGGTGGACCTGGAAGTGCATGCAGGTGGCAGGAGCTGGAGGTGCCGGGGGAGCTCGGACAGCAGCCGGGCTGTTCAGGGAGCCAATTCGCACTTGGCCACCTGCACCGCCTTTCAGGAGCTGCAGMCTCAGAGCACATTTCCACCACCACCCTCAACCCTATTTCGGTYCAAACCAAACTGCACCCCGTTTGCACACACGGTCCTTCTGCATGTCCCTGGGGCCACACAGGCAGCTCTGCTGAGCAGGAGCAGAGATTTCACTGCTGGTTTGAAAGGCCTCGGTGCAACGTGAAGAGCAAGAAAATGGCAGGCAAGCATGAAGCATGTGTACGAGCCGGCCTCAGAGGTGCCTCCAGGAGCTACAGGGAGCTGGGAAGAGGGAAAGGACTGCTCAACCACCAGTCTAGTTACACACCTGATCTAAGGCTCAGGCTCCCTGTTCATACCAGTGACAAACGAGGATGTGCTGCTTAATGCTTCAGCCCTTTGGTGGCTTAGGAGATGGTGTCTGAGACAAGCACATGACAGCAGCCTGAAAGGGGTCCTCCAAATTCCCAGTATTTTGTTGCATAGTGAAATATAGAATCATTAATTAAAAAAAGACAGAAAAAAAGAAGGAAAAACAAGAAGTGTGCCTTGTGCTAGCCCATCCCCGCTTTTGCAGGGTATCTGGTCCTCTGGGAGTACCAGACCTCACAGGCATTTATTCAGTGCTGTTATTTATGGGGATTAGGAAACTAATTGAATTCATGGTTGCCACAAGGCAGTTTAATGGTGGCTGTATAAAATGTTTTAGTATACACGTGTTGATATGTTGCCTATTTAAAGGAAACAGCAGAAAAAAGACTGGAAGACAAGCACCTACTTCTGTCACTGAAGCTAGAAAGAAYAGACAAACCACAGATGTATGAAAAGCAGTTGAAGCAGATGAAGAATGAGGAAAAAACTTTGCACGCAAGAATCACTAGATTTGAAAGACAGATCTGGAATGAGCTGGAGGAAATCCAGAATGAATATAGATCAGGTGAGGATGATCCTTCATTTGACTTATTTCTTAAATGAGTTTGTACAGGACTGCAACTTGCTGCTGCAGAAAATACTTTCTAGGAAAGTAATAAAAATATTAAGACGACTATTTCTCTCTCCTAAAYCCCATTTACAGGGGTGTTAGTTTTCAGTGGCTTGGTTAGCCTGCTGGTCAGTGCAAAAAGCCATCATGATTTTCCCATGCTGGTAGCTTTCTCTTTCCAAATGTCTCAAGGTAAGATCATTTAAAAGGCAATTTCAGAACTTGCTTTCCAAGTTTTTAAGAGCACCTATTTCTTCTATCAGCAAGGTCACCTTCATTGGGAGGGGCAAGCTTTTGCCTTTTACCACAGGTCCTGCTGTCRAGATCCTGTTTTAGTGGTTTGAGATATCATCTTCATCGTTTCCTCCTGCCTCTCAATAAACAGTATCCGGAGATGAAGGCACTGGGATGAGGAACGGCTACACTACGTAGCCCAGAAATAATGCAAGTGAAAACAGGAAGCATTTAGCTCACGTTGCTGAACACCCAGCAGCTCCTTCTTGTGGGAACAGGCGTCTTGAATGCAATGCACAGAGCACAAACTGCTTCACCTGCTCAGAGCTCATTCTGGCTGCCCATCTTCCAGCAGCAATTAGAGAGGCTTTCACCTGGCACCGAGCATTGCTTTCACAGGGAGGATTTGCCCTCTCTAATCTGTCCTGTGTCACTCAAACTTAATCTATTGTAATACCTTCTACTTGCATGTGATAATAGAAGCAAAACGGACATGTCAGCTTCTCCAAGAGCCAGTCAGCCATCTCTTGAAGAAAACAGATGGCTAGAAATCACTGAACAAGTGCTTTGCGTTTTACTTGTTCTCACTTGGACCTCAGGAGTCTGGTTCCCTTCCCCAAAGCAGTCTGCGATCTGGGACCCCAGCTCTTCATTTCAGTTCCAGCTCCATCACTGCCCACAGTCCCCTGCCAGCCCTCTTCCRGGGCTGTAAGAAACCATGTGCTGCATCTGCTAGGGTCTTTGCAGAGCATGACACAGGAAGAGCTAAGAGCTGGCTATTGCAGAGATCATCTGAGCAAGTACGAGACGGCATGTCAAAGAATGATGTAGCTTAAAAAAAAATAGAATAAAAGATTCTGGTGCTGAAAGGAGAGAGATTTTAACTTCAAATTCCCGCCTGCAGAAATTAATGACTGAAGAGATCTGTTTATACCAAACTTTGGTCATGCTTGCCTTCGCACTTGCATGCTCCGATTGCTCTTTCCCATGGCAATCCTCTAGTACAGTCCGACCCAGAAAAGGGGGGAACAAGGCAGTTTGAATGGCGCAGATCAGTAGGAAGGCAGAGGCAGGCRACAGCCTATCTCAGCAGCTGCTTGCACTCAGCATGCACTGGCACCTCGCAACTCGGAGCCCTGCTTGSGATTTATAAAATTCTGAACCTACAAAGCAGTTTGGCTGGGCACGCTCTAGACCACAGCAGCGACAAAGTTAATCCATATTAAACAGCMATTCTAAAAGGAAAAAACATGTCATCAGCTGTCGTGTCATCATGTAGGCACTTCCCCCCCCCTCCCTTAAAACGAGGAGAACTAGTTGTAATCTGCTCTTATAGATGTTAACTTAYTAGCAAGCAAACAGCCTGTGACAAACCGGACAAATGTCAGATGATTACTTTGTAATTTGAAAGTTGTAGTCTCAAAACAGCTAGTTAACAGCTGCTTACTATTCAGKTTTTTCCCAGTCTGTCTTGATAATATTTAATGTTTGATGGCCTTTAGCTCTATTTTAGAAAAAAGTCAGCTCCCATCTCTTTCTTGTTATATTCCTACAAACATACACAGCAGGTGTAGCTGAGCTCCCATTCTCCCAACAGTGTACAAAACCAGTTCTCCTAGTAGCGTAAAAAAAAGTAGTAAAAAATGGCATCTACCTTGGATGAAGTGTAATTCCCATTTACACGTGCTAGTACTCTTGGAGATTCCTGGACAAACCTTGTTACCTGGTAGGCAGACTGCAGATCAACAGCGCTAATATCCCATTTCCTGAAACTGGCCATTCTCGTGGTTTTGTCACCGCTGTCCAGTCCCCGGTGTATCCGATTGCAGACGCTGAGTCTCCCTTGGCAAGCCGCCAGTAAGCACATGGCTGGCCAGGGGAGCCCCAAGGCTGCAAGAGGAGCACAGGGTAATGCTTCCCACTTCCACTGGTCCCGTCGACACGTCACCCACCACACAGACCTGTAGCTACAAGAGTAGCGCTTAAGCACATGAACGGGAACAGCGCATGGCTTTGACTCCAAATAAAGACTGTGGACTTAAATAAAAATAAATAAAAATAAATAAAAATAAAAATCAATGCTTACTGGAAAAAAAGAAACACTTTAAAAGCCATCAGTACTCTTGGCTCTAAGAAAAACATGGTAGTGTCTTTACTCCAACACAACACAGATCTGATACCGACTGCAGTTTGCGGCTATGCGCAAACATGCTTGGTATTGTCCAGTACATTGGAAGACAGGATTCCTATAGCACGGAGCTTAGAATACAAACTCCTACTGCATATCCATAGCATTCAATAAGGTAATGAAATAACTAGACTGGATTTAATATGCTCRGAATTAAATGGTGGTCAGAAACCTTCACAAAGAAAAAGTAGAATCGCTTAATGTACTGAAAGCAACTGCTACTTAATTAATTCTTCCTATTCTTATACTAGGATTTCAATCCATTCGTGAGTCTCTGGAGTTGCTCAAACAAATACAGAACACAAAACTGAAGCTTGAAAAAAAGAAAAGTCAGAAAGACATGGCAAACATATGATGCAATGGAACTCCCAGACGTCCCCACTGCAAGAGCAAGGCCTTTACCAGCATTTGCAGGTGTGAGAAGCGACCATGCTTTAAAGAACAACAGAAAGAAAAAGGTTTCGGAAACAATTGCTTTTGCGCTTCCCTATCCCTGTAGGATGTTATCACTACATATCATGTTGTGCAGCCACAAGTGTAATGGTTCTGCAACACCAARGATCTTTTTCATGTCAGTTTTAAACATAAAATAGTCCAGTGTAGAGGAAAAAAAAAAAGCTTAAGGATTGACTTAAAATTTGACAAGCAAATTTCATWCAAAGGTATTCACGTTATTTCAGGATTTTTTTTAGAAATCAGTTGTAGAGTTCTAAAGCACTGTTAGCCCAGTCTTACCCTAAAGTTTTGGGGTTTAGTTTGGTATGAAGATTGAAGTCAGACCTAACAAATTCCTACAGAACTGGTAACAGAATATGTACTGATGCATAATTTTGATTGATTATAAAAAAAAGTTTCTGGATCAGCAAAAGTAGTTAATAAAAACAAGTGACAATGCAAGTTAATTATCAAAAGCCGTGTTATTAAGAAGGTCTATTTCTCATCTTTTCTGTTTCACTGAAATAAGTTCGCAGTAACACTCAAAATCACATCTCACTGTGTTTTTTTTTTTGTTTGTTTTGTTTTTTTTAAGAAATAAAAAAGATTAGGGAGGAAAATTATCTGGAAATTGAAAAAAAACCCTCCTGAGTCTAGGGTAAAATGTACGTATCAGTACTTTTTCCCAACAGATCTTGAAAGGCATTCCTCAGCCACAAGGTAAAACAAGATCATCGATAACAGAAATGAGAATTTCTACAGTTGAACACATTTTCAGAAAGCTTAATACCATCCATCTTCAAGAAAACAAAATTTAAGAGTACTCATAATGCTCCTATTACAACTTCTTGTGCTTCTTATTCTACAAAAAGACAAAATTTCTCAGAACTACAGCTTTGCAGTGGCTTCTCTGAGAATCTAGACCTGCCCAGCATGACTACTGAAACTGGACTGCTGCAATCGGCAGGGAGCTCACCTTCAGCATTTAACCACGTTCTTCTCACAGTGAGGAACTCTGGTATGTTAAAATTCCTCCAGTGTGTTAAAAAAAAATAGTCCTAGAAACCACTCTCTTCTTATAACAGAAAAAGCAKCAACCAAAGTCAAAGAAATGTTTGCATTTTGGTTGTGGCTAGGCTGAGGAACTAAGTGCCCTTCAAGAAGAACTCAATGGGAAAGGCTCCCAGCTTCAAGAATGCTTTCAGGTCAGACCCATGTTCACCACATTTCCTGCCAGCAGCAGGAAAGGAGCACACTGGAATCCTAACAACAGGCAACAGTTTCTGACCTATTCTGAATCTATAGTTTGGTCTCACTTTATGTTCTGTCTGTTATGAGGTGCTTAATGCTCACTGTAGATTAAGCCCAGTGTCTTTAAGTCTGCTAGTACATTCACAGCGAGACACCTGGGGTGCTGAGCAGCCTCGCAACCTGCCCTCCTCTACTTCAGTCTGGCCACTCTTACAGATTTTCAGCCCAGAGCCTTAGCTGCCAGTAAAGCACTAGGTAGTGCACCAGTGAAGCTAGATGGTACAGCTTCACTGAGCCACGGTCCAGGAGGCGAGATATAGGGCTGATGAACATGTTTCTAAAAGCACAAGATGTCATAAATCATCTGAAAGAGGCTAAGAAATCAGAATCTAACCCTGGAACAGAGAAAAGAGGAGAACTATTGCTGCATACTTATTTGTCTGTCTGTTTATATGCTCTGATGCCACAACCAAACATTGCTTTGTCTAAGTTCTGATGTGTATGATTATACTACGAGGGCTTGGAGGCATAATCACAGATTAAGATAACATGAATACACTTGGAGCGTCGATATTGTTTAAGTGATTTCATTGAATTAAGTAGTYATTGCACTATTTACCACTGCTCACTGTGACCAAACCTGAGACGATCCCTCTCTCCACTGAGAGCCCTGAACAAATTCCGTTTGGTCAACTTAGTAGAAAGCAAATTCATCCTGGATCACATTCAAGTGGGCTGCAGGATTAGGGATGTAACTTTTCCTTGTAAAGGTCCATTTGTGCAGCATTGAAACAGATTTCTAGAGCTTCATATTCATGTACCAAAAAAAAAAAAATTGAAGTTGCTCATCACGCAAAAGTATCTGAAAAAGAGAAGTATACATTCATGTTTTTTGATAAACTGTTAGGCAATACTACCTAAATTGTATAACTACTTACTGTAGGTAGATAAAAATGATAGTAAAATGAGYGGCTCAAGAGCTGAATAGAAATTCAGTAAGAGAAATACAGAAGACATACTTAATTTCAAGAGATTAGCATACCTAGCCTATTTCAATCAAAAAATTCTCAGGAACAATCTTGAGATTGTGTCATGTTTATATAAGAGAAGATACAAGAAGTATCACCTTATCTGAAGTCATTAGAAGTTCTGTCTTGGAACATAAAACACATTATAACTGGGGAATTAGTAAGAACATTAATAAGAACCAAAAATATGGTTTTCCAGTTAGTAAAATGCATAAACCAGCTCTCAGCTCTCCATCTCAGTGATGCTTAGAATTCAAAGTACTATAGAAAAACACATAAAGGTAAGCTCCACATTAGTACAAAATATGTCTCATCCTGTTCTGCATGAGTTCACACATTTTCTCAGTAGTTCAGCAGGCCTTCTGCAAATGTTGATTTTATAGAGGCTGTACATTATCAAAATAGAGCAGACCAAGGTTTTTACCTCACCATTTCTTGAATTTCACAGAAGCTTCAATTGAAGCTCATACTCCCTGTACACTCTTTTCACTGAGTRTGTGGCAGAGAGGTATATTCTTTCTGTAAGGCATATAAGGTGACTTTGGGCTGTATATATAGTTATCTTCTTCAAGGAGTTCACCACTGATCATATTAAAAACAAAGTAACTTCATGGTCTTCTGAAGAGAGAAAACACAGTACTTTTTTTTTTTTTTTAATACACAGAATATTCACAGTTGACAGTTACTTAGCTGGCTTCTCTAACCCCATTATTTACTCGTTGCCCTAGGCATTAGAAAACGTTTTAGGTTTAGGTTACAGAATAAAGTATAGTCTAATAGTCAGGTAAATGCATTTCTGTAATGCATTAGCGAGGGCATGCAACAACTTACTATGCAGYCATGAGGCTAGGGCTGTTGGCTCTCTCACCACCAGAGTAGGCAGCACATAAGCATCAAAAGCATATGCAGTGATAYGAACTATAGGCTGCAAAAATTTTCAAGGCTATAATTGCAGCAAGCTGAAAAAGAGTTATAGCTAATCTTGGGAGTCACGAGTTTGGCTTCTGCAACATTTCTTTTTTTGGGAGTTACTAATAGTTCAAGACTATGCGACAACAGGCTGTGAAGGGAATCACAATTGCGCTATATTTAATATAAAAAAAAATTTAAGGAAAGGTATTTTGCATTCAGATGGGTGGGAGAGAAGGTATGGGAGACAAGGAAGGATTGTTACCATTCAGACAGCTCACCTCCACAGGGTAGAAAACCCAGACTACTGAGCTTAATTCTCCTGTTTAAAATAGCAGTGGCAAGCTTGCTGCTCTTGCCTGCCTTCCTGGATCACTGTGAGTGACTGCTAGCTGAGACAGACTAGCAGAGGAGCCCCTAGATCATCCCACTTGTCAGCTCAGCAGCTTGCTTTCTTTAAGCACAACATAACTGGTCCTGAAAGCAAATACATCCTGAATTCAGTAGCATGTATTGGAAGTGTCCTTYTTCCTCTGTAATAAGAGGTACACTGATAATGTCTCAAAGCCATCATAAGATTTTGGTAGACAGATGGTGGCTTTAGGAAATACAGGAAATTTTAAACCAGGAATGGACAACTGTCTTGAATCTGTTGTCAACAGCTTGAAAATCACTAACAGTAACATTAGCAGATTAGGACCATTTCTTTATTCTTTTATTTTCATGTACATAAAGGGCAAAATAACATCACGTATTAAGAACTACTGTCATGATTCACCCAATTAAGCAGTCAGCAGTAGAATTATCAAGACATAAATAGAGCTTGTTATACACATTTTTATATATGACCCTGTCCCTGATGATCACAGGCTTTTCTTGATGGGAATGTTAACTGAAGCCAGTATAGTCAAGCGGATTCAATACACTGTAATACACTGTTGTGATTAAGGGTGGCTAACAAAAAAAAAAAAAACAAAACAAAACAAAAAAAAAACACTAGAAAAAAAAACCACCCCATCCTATAAACTGACACCACACTTCTTCCAAGTGGATTTGGGAGCCTCAACTACAAAACAAAATACATGAAAGAAATAYGCATTTTAATTTTCTGCAATATCCGCGAGAGAAAAAAAATGCTTTGCTGCTGTTTGGCTATTAAGACTCTGTTTGAAAAAAATTAAAAGTAGAAGCTTCAACTCTGCATCACTGCCAGCGCAGCTAATATTGTTGTCCTCTGTGTGTGAGCAAGGGGAAAATAAAGAGAAGAACCCCCCATTGCAATAGCACTGCAATTTCAGTGAGGAAGGAAAAAAATAATCAGGGTTTTCTTTTAAAACCAGGAGTTGTTTTATGATAGACCCCATGTCAACAAATAAAGAGAACAATTTGCTTTTGTTTAAAAAAATGCAGTTGATGCAACAGAGACAAAAAACAAATAAAAAATGCCCAAATCACACATGCTCCTGGAGGATGGCTGATCAAACTGTGTAAATGGAAGATTTTTACTTGAAATAGTCCATGCTAGGCACTTGCTGACAATTTCTTGTTTAGTTCCAGAGCTCTAACATCTCCATTGGCTTTTGCATTTTCTACAAGTACCTGTGGAGAAAACACACAGAACTGAGAACTTCATGGTTTTACTGTTCATATATTACTGCCCATCTCAAAAGCATTTTAGTTTCTGCTATGCAGTTTCCTTAAATATTCAAGTAACTCGTATGTCCAGACAGGAAAAATATTCAACATTACACATTGCTTGCTCCAACATTAAGCTCTAAAATTATAGTCAGTTGCAATGCACTACAACAGCATCATTTGTTGCTTGCGACTGAGAAAGTTTGACAAGCAAGTTCCCTGCTGGCAAAGAAATAAGTGGAGCTAAAGGAGACCTATCTCCCTGTAAACGCACACTGGCCTCCTGCAGTAAGTACATTCACTCCATTTTGGCAGACAAATTTATATATTCTGTACACCTACTTAAACAAGACTGCCAAAATTTTCCTTCCCCTCTCCCATCTGATTTAGATATAGTCTTTCTTAATTTACTTCCCACAACTTGTACTTGCAGCCTTTCTACTAGTCAAAATAGCTGCCATGTCAGTCTAACGTTCAGACACGCCAGAGGCTTATGGCATTTCTTGTAACTGCAGTAACATTATATATATATTAAAAAAAAAAAAAAAAAAAAAAGTAAATCTTCACTCTGGCCATTATTTTTATTGTACCCACTGGTAGAGAGTACAGATGGCTGCCCACAAGCAAGAATAATGAGATCACACCAGGATCATCAGAACTCATTATTTCTAGCTCTTTCATGGACCTCTGTGACTGCATGTGCATTTTTGTCAGTGCTGAGCCCACTTGATGTTCTACCTCCAAACACACCTTATTACTGATTCAGAACCTCACTAAAATACAGCTGTTAATCTGGGCAAAAGTACTCATTGTACCAGTGGCAGAAGTCCAGAGATCACTAGTAGAGAGTATTAAAGTTTGAGCAACAAAATGATTCCAATTACAAGATAAAAATGAAAAACCTTAGTTTGCAGCATGTGAAAGAGCTGTATGAATTTATGAGTTTGACCAAATACATTTGTCACGTACTATGACCAAGAAATAATGTGCAGTTACAGGTATAGTATATATGTAAAGCACAGAACCACTGCAAGCTCCTGTTCATATCTTCCAGGTCAAGGATACCACACCGTTTCCAGCCAATCTAGAGAGAATTAACATTTTCTTATTGCATTAACATGTTCTGACAAAATTCTGATAAACTGGTCCTCATGCCTACTGAAAAGACACTTGTGAAACTTTTTCCAAATTGGATTACAGAAAGATTTTACTGTCGCTTTTCATTACTATTGTATGGAGGAAGGGAAAAGCTTTCAAACAAACTGGATGCAATTTTGAAAACTGAGTTAATTTTGCCCATGTGGAATCCTTAGACCAGCAAACCATAGAGCAAGAGAGTTACAGTCCCCCAGGCCTCCCTCCACTCCATTTCAATTTGAAGCACAGTATTTGATGGAAATTGCTTGAATTTCTGTATTAAATTGACTGACTTACATCTATTAATTCATAATCATCTTTGGCATACAGATGTTGCAGAAGGTACCAGCGTGCAACAGATACTATGGTTTCTGGATTCCCAGGCTGATACACCAGTCTTTCCAACATTCGACGAGTCTCCCTAAAAGCACAGTGAAAACGTAATTCAAATAAACTGCAAAATTTGGCTGACTAGCTTGCATATAGCTTTTAAGACCTCRGTGATTAAACCAGAATGCCTCTGTAGATTTTTTGATCTTAAGATTTAAGAAGCCCATATAAGCAACAATAATCAAAAGTAACATAAAGGAATGTCCTTGTTTCCATACCTCCCAAGAAAGTAAGAGAGGTGAGCTGCATGTTCCTTTGTTTCCTATGTATCTGTTGCTTTTCACCTACAATGCTCAGAAATACTGCCCCCATTGTTATGTTTAATACACGACATGCAAGTTAGGGCTTTAGCTAGTAAGCAACCCAAAATCAGATTGAAATAGCAGGTATTGACCACTATGATAACATGATAAATCTCATGCTGTCTGTGCACGCAGCCCAACATCTGATTTCCATGGGTGATCTGCTTAGCAGTATAGTAGATATTCTGTTTAAGAACTACAAAATAAATCCTTTAAAGATGGATGTTCCCATAAGATACAGCTACAAGAATAAGAGTTTTATTAATCCCCAAATAATTTAGTGTTACACACAAACATATTAATCCAGCACTCACAAAATTTACTGCAGTTCCTGTAATACACAACAGAGGCAMGATGTGAAACGGTAGAAAGGAGGAGAAATTTAAGTAGAATACTATGGAGAGAGTAAAATTCTATTTGGCTGATACTGTCTTGCTGCCAACTCATACCAAAGACTTATTCAAATTCACCACCATGATGACAGCTGGTAAAAAAAGATCAGCAATTAAGTCTAAAGATACAGCATTCATTCACTGGTGCTCCATCAGCTTTGGCTGTTGTTTCAAGAATTCTGTCCTTTGTAACTAAGGTMATTTTCCATTACATTGTGATTTAATGGGCTGTTGAAAGACTGCATCTGTTTTTTGTTTCATTATTTTGAAACATATAGCAAGACCAAATAGATCTCGGGATACATCTACTGTTTAAGGAACTGAATACCTTCAACTGTAATAAAACTGATTTTAATTGGTTAAGCGAGTTTTCGGTCCTTTCGGTTTTTAATTGACAATGGCCACACAATCACATTAGGATGCTTGTCACCTTTCTACAAGCCCACAGAAAAAGTGGGCAAACTCAGACTCCAGAGAAGCTAATGTCTTAGAAATATCTAACAAAAACAGGTAAAAACTACTGAACAAGAAAAATGCAACATTCCATTTTCCATAGCTTTTCTAGTTAAGCAAAAATTTCAAAGAACGCAAACTAGACTTAAAACCAAACTTACTAAGTAAGAAGCTCCAAATTCTCTTCAAAATAAGATACCTTTCTCTCCTCCCTCAAAAAGCCCCCATGAGCACCTCCAGTTGAATAACCTTCAGCTATTCAGGATTAGATGTGAAGCCCAACGAAGTCCAGTTTGAGATCAAATTGGATCCCAGCACTAGCTAGAGTACTGATACTTGTTTCCATCATGCTATTTAACAGCGTCTCAGAAAAATGTGCGCTTGTTGACTGTAATTTACTTGGCTTACACACTTTATATATATGTGTGTGTGTATGTATGTGTGTGTGTGTATATATATATATATATATATATATACATATATATATATGTATGTGTATATAAAGTCAAGAAAAAGAAAAAGCTGTCTTTTCTCTTGATATCTTGGTCATCTAAAAGCTTATGGAGAAAGGGAGGGAAATTCTGCTGCTTCTTTATCCCCTCATCACCAAACCTCACCCCCTTCCCTTTTAACTGCCATGCTACTTCATTAATTCTAATTTTCAATTTTCCTTTAGTTCTTGAGTTATATCCAAGCGTCTTACTTTTAGATAATGTGTTCCTTTCAAACGTAATAGATTATTCATACCTTGCTCCCATTTTGCGATTATACTGTAGCAGAGCTTGCAGAAGAGCTGCCAAGGGGCACGAAGAAAGTTTCATGGCTTCAGTTGTTGCCTCCTGAACCAAGGATGGCCAGTGCTCATTTGAGACATTAGCCTATAATTAAAACACACACAAAGATCAGAGGACTTCATTGTAGCTTAAATCAGTATTTGTTTGCAGCTTCCTAGCGAGTAGGTTTAATTCAAGCTGTTCTGTGTTATGTAAAATATTTTGCAGGTTAGTAAGAGATTTCTTAAACAAATAAACAAAACCAGAGAAACATACACAAACCACATATGCCAGAAGGGCCTGGAAAAAACACGTTAAGTATCCTCAGAGCTGCCTTGGGAGCATTCCACTTGCTCATTTATGCAAGGAAGCTTTTTATTTTTTCCATACGTGTCTTAACACAGGGCTTGCGTTAATCACAAACCCTTGTCTGCTCTTCATTTTGTAAGTCTTCATCCGATACAAAAGACTATTCTAGAGTAAGTACAGTTTATCCACAGAAATGGCTAAGAAATGAGAAGTCTTATGAAAGTAAAAACCAGTTCCAAGACGGTAATTTAACTACTTAATGGAGCAACTATTCAGCAAATTATTACATCTTTTGGCTTAAGGAAAACTTGTTATCCTCCCTGTCAGAATAACATTTAGTTTTTTTGTGAAGAGGTGCCCATGTTTTTAGGTGGACAGATAACAGGGACACAAGCATTTTTGAAACACAGAGCTTTCTCATACCTGAGCAAGGTTTTGATCAGGCTTTTACACATTTCATTAAACCAAATACAGACCAAAGACAAGCAACAGAAACCCACTTTCAGCCRTTCTGCTCATGCAAAAAGTACTGAAGAGGGACGGTTAATTTAATAGAATTATTTCATACTATGTTTTTTCTATGGTTATAAATGAAATTTCATAAATTCCCAAGCAGTTCAGGCCAGCATCTGAAGGGGGGGTATTAATTCAGTGAAGAGAATACACAGAAGTACCTTGCAGAAACTTTTGCAATAACAGATTTAGAATTTATTTGGCAATGGGGAGTATACCACTAGGAAAGGGACAGAAGAATCATGAGGGGGGAAAAAAAACTTGTCTCTACTTGAGAAATTCTGCCTTTTGAAGCATATGGCTTTCCCTCTTGTGAGAAGGGAACTAACTTGTCTATGCTCAGGGGGATTCTTTTCTCACCAGAAACAGTTTTGCAGCTTTACCCTCAGTAAAACCACCTTTTCTTAGGTAACCACTCAGGATATATGGAGTTCCTTTGCCTGATTTTGATTATAGCTGTTAGGTCAGTTGACAGTTAAAGTATATAAAAACCTGTTAGTCAAGATCACGGCAATGTCTGCCTTTTGTATTAGGCTTTAAAGAAGCCTGCTAGTGCACTTCAAGTTTCTAGAGAGACAGTGCTTAAAAAAAATAGACGCTCTCCGTTAATTTAGTTACATTCACCTGACTCTTCAGTGCAAAGAGTACAGCAATTTTCCTTATTTCACAAGATTCCCTTACATTCTCTTTACACTTCAAGGCAAGGCACCTTACCTAAATATGGCCATATAACAAAATTACTTGAAACCTGAACAAAGTATCCAAACACTGCTGCAGTAAAAAGGTTTATTAAAACTAGCTGCCTGAATTAAAGGACAGAGACTTGAGAACTGAGTCAATTTGAAAGATCACACTGAACTTGGTGTTAGAGAAATAAGCTGTAGTGAAAGTAGGGTTTTTTTTTTGGGGGGGGGGGAAAGGTGGGGGGTGCACAGTGGTTCTAGTTGATTTTTTTTCACAAAACCTTTTCTACAGAGGAAGATTCTAAAAACAGTCCACTGTACTTTGAAGTCTTATTTTATTCTCAAGTTGTCATTCATAAAATAAAGTCATTGAAACATAGGTTTCATCTGGAGATTACAGAAGCCCTACATTATACAAACTCATGTTAAACCATATAGTTACATAATTTTGATCATCCTACCATGCAGATTTCCAGTGCAAGCATAGCTAGCCTGAGCAGACTGGATAACTTCCCATTCCAGCTGCCCTGCTGTGATGCCAACTGCAGACTCTTTCTGTAACACATCTCTGCTGCAACCATCATTCTTTGGGACTGATATACTTTTGCCAGCCACTGAAAATAAACAGTCACAGTCAGTTAGGGAGCCACCAAAATATGCATCTCATCAGGTAATACCATTTAGTTCAATTTATAAGAGTGCCACAACAAACTGTTAGCTAAAACACAGCCACCCCCCCTCCACACTCTGTCCTATATTCCAACAACATACCGCCCTGCAGGAAAACGTAGTTTCCTGATTGCAGAGCTGGCAGGGCACCTCACTGCAGTAACATTTCATAGCTCTCTTGACCATTCATAGTCAGCTATTTGATAGCTGTTTTAATCTGGAGATTGGTCATAGATGAATAAAAAATGTCGCTGGCTTTGTAAAAGTCATCCTTCAGACTAAACGAACACTGTGGGGTGCCTCCTTTGTCCCCTAAACTTCTGTAGAAATGAAAGGTTAAAGTTTCTCCCCTTGAATGAACGTTCTTCCAGCCTACCTTGAGCAAAGTCAGGAACTTGCAGACATTAGAAGTTGCTGTCAGAGCTCAGATAACTGGTGTACATTTAGGGCTACACCACTTTTGACCAAAGCGGACTCATGCTGGAGGAGCTACATGGGGCAATGAAAGCAGGCGTGCAGATCTGCAGTTTCATGCTTCTGCCAGTTCTGCCAGCATAAGCTGTCCTGGGATCTCTCACAAAGATAAGGAAAAGGATTCTCGCTCCTCCCTCATTAACCCTGTAGCCGCRCTACATTTATCAGAGCAGATGCAGCCACAAGTTTGCAAATCCCTGACATGCGCACGAAGATGTTCCAAAACAAATAAGCCACATTTAGAAATATTCTTTACTGGGTCATCAGGCAAACAAAAAAACTTTTTTTTTAAAAAAAAAAAAAAAAGGATTCCCTTACTTTAACAAAGATCATTAGACGTTTTCTACCTCAGGACTGCCTAGCATTAAGAAGGGCACAATTCTAAGCACTTTCTGATGCACAGCAGTTATTAAACATTAAGTACTTCCTGAAGTTTCTGTTCTATTAGCACTAGTGAGATTGTGCATTCTTGATCCCAAGCTGCAGGACTTTTGTAAAGCATCCATTCAGGATGCTCAAAAGACTTCACTGGCCTCAGTACTTTGCAGCTGGAGACATCTAAAACTCGAGATGTGAAGGAGAAGGGAGAAGAGGATGTTCATTAAAAAATAAACAGCAGCAGCCCTAAAATGCCAGCTTTTCACTATTTTCCCTGTAAGCCATAGCAAAAAGGTGGAACAGCCATCAGRAAAGCAGTTCAGCAGTACTCCTAAATGCTGCAAGAGAACTATTTAGACAAAAGTCGAGACTTATGCAAAAAGTTAATGGCCCCTGTAACTTAATAACACTGTAAAGCATCACAACAGATACTTACAAGCAAGACAAAACATTTACCAAACCATCAAGAAGTTTAGAGCCAAAAAAAAATGAAAGCCTAGATCTATCCATTATGAATAAACATAGCAGCCATGGAAGCTTTTCCAGGACACCATCCAAGCCCTGAGATTAAAATATCTTCTTTAACCAAGTATCAGAAAGGTCTTGCTCAAAAGAATCTCTGCTTTAAATCTTGGCCAAAAGTAAAACAACCTCCCTCCCGCCCCCCCCAAAAAAAACCCACACTTCATTTTCTTTTGCTGCTTGTGAGCAAGATGACTGTTGTCCACACAAGGGATGCTTGAAGAAGACTGCTTGAACACCTAACTCCATTTTCAAGATTATTACTAAAATAGAGTACATAATCATCTCTCTCTCTCTCACATGCCCTCGCATTTTGCAAAGCCGATTTGAGCAAGCACTGTATATAGCTAAGGAGAGATGAAGTCTCACAAACCATGATCTGCAGTCTTATAACAAGGGAAATAACGACCACTTCAGCTCCTTTCTCCGGTCTTTTGGCACTGAAATCACTTTAAGGAAACTTAACACAAAGAAGTTTTTACTTATTCAGTAAGCAGGGGGGAGTATCACATATGCTACAGCTATCCAGCTACATACAGGGCCACAGCAGTTCATGGAATTTTTCTACACATGCTGCTAAGATTAGCAAAGGAAGATAGTAACTGTAACTAACAGCAACAGTTAGAAAAGTACGTGTGGCGGGGGTGGGAAGGAGGCAGAAGGCAGACTTACTGGTTGGTATCTGTGAGACAGTCTTCTCAGATCATCTCACAGAAGCAACATGAACCAAGCTATAGCATGTTCTTATTAACTAGAAACAATCACTTGGGATCCTACAGAAGGCAGTCAGCAAATACTGCTTTGGGGTGTCTTTTCTCTTCCTCGCCCCTAGCCTCAACTGACTCAAGAGAATGAGACACTTGATATCAAGAAATTAAGCAGAAAGATCAAGAGAGACTTATTTTAAGTTTTCATTCCCTGAAAAAGAAAGCACATATTACTGTATTAGGAAACCATTTATTTCTATCTATTCTTATAGGTTATGAAACATTTTACTAGTTTCTGCTCAGACTGCCAAGTCACYGATTCCTAGAGACAAGCATCAGATGTTTACTCCTAAGTTCTTACTTCTCTTACCTTTAAGTAGTCTCCTTCTTACCAACAGTCTTTGTTATTTCAACAATTAAAGAAAATTTACATAACATTACAGTTTTATAAAGAACTGAATATGAGCTAGCTTCTCTCTCACTGGCTGTCAGTGGATGAACAAAAGTAAACAGTGAAACTAGCCCACTCTGCTCAGAGAGCTCACTGAACAGGCCAGCATACAAAAACTGAGGAGAGAATCCAGACTTACCTGCCAGGCTGCAACTGTTGAACTGGTCATGACAGTCTTGCGAAGCTCCTCCAGGATGGTATCTGGAAGCTGTTTGTGAGACTGCAACAGCTGCTTACACTGAATTTGTCTCAAAAGCAAGAACAGACCTGGGTGCTCTGGGTACCTTTTTAAACCCTAAAAAAAAAAGAAAAAAAAAAAAAAAAAATTGAATCAGAACTCAACAAGATACCAGAAATACCATTTCCCAATATCAGGAAACACTTAAGTTTCCATGTGCATCTTCACAGAAGACATTGAAAACGCTCCCAGGACACTTGCAAGAGTGTGTTTTTCTCCCCCTTCTCTGTACAAGGGGTGGTCCAGAAATTGATACATGSAAATGTAAGGGCTTTTTTTCCTCCTCCTATTCCCAAAATATATATGAAATCTACTTTAAGTTTTGCACATGTCCCACCTTTAGAGGCTTYTGAAAGATAGACAGGATAATGGTAAACCTGTACCTTTCTAAGAAAGGAAAGATGAATAAATCCTTTGGTTCTCCTCTGGCTTCATGATCATTATGAATTTGCGGCTAATAAAAGCAAAACACCTGTCACAAGGCTAGAAGTGACCTTGAGTATTTCCCAAGTGATTTTGGTTCTCACAGCTAAGGTGCCTTATTCTCACTGGAATAAAAACATTTTACTAAACATCTCCTGTTCAGTGACAGCAGATAGAGTTTATTTCTTAGAACAAGTCCATCCAAAAGAACAAAGCCAGAAAACCAGTCACCTGTTGCTTTTTTCTTCTCAGGTAAAAGACTCAATATTTCTGCAAATCACACTGTATTCTAGTTTACCTGTTCAAACCAGGATACATCTGAGAATTCTAGCACAAATGAGTTTTTTTTCCTTTTTTTTCTTTCTTTTTTTAAGACTACACTTACACTTTTCATCTCCTCCCATCTCACCTTTAAACAAAATGTATTGCTTGGGGGTTCTTAACAAGCTTCTTTTGTGGAAAAAAAAGCACATATGTAAGAAAGTTTATGACAAAAAATATTCTGGAGGATTAACTAATCAGAGATACGGCATGAAAGCCAATATAAGATGCAGGTATTTGCTGCAATTTTTCCCYATTAGCAATTGTGAAATTCACATTGCCTGTCTCAGACTGAAGACRGCAGATGCTTGACTCATCACCCCCAGTTGCACTATTTTCTGGTAATCTCAAGGCCAAAACTGTTAATAAGAGTTAGCAGTACCAGAGAGTCCGATTCCTTGTTTCTTCCCAAACCTCTGTTGAAGTTTGACTAACTCTCTTCACACCAGACTAATTATTCAGCCAATAAAATAAACAAAAACTAACCATAAACCAACCCACACCACCACCCTGACCTATCACTACATATATGYGGAGATTCGCAACTCTTGTAAAGATAAGACCCGTCAGTAGACAGGCTGGTCAGAAAAGTAAAACATCTCCTAGCAAACAAACAGAGGAAAGTATTCCCCCCTAGAAAACCAGTATCTTTACTGCACCTCATTTTTAGGATTTAACTCCTTTCCCAAAGGACATTTTCCTTTGCGAAAGTAAGTGACGTGTGACTGAGTTCAGTTGTTACTTTGCTCATCTTCTGTCAAGTCTTCTACATGTGAAAACATGAAACAGACCCAGATACATATACTTCAGGCTTGCTAACACAATAGTTGCCAACTGGGTTGACTGAAGATTTCTTTTTAAATCATTAAATTGGGATTTTTTTTTTCTTTAATGCTATCCTTAATGACTTACGCAAGTCAATCTTCTTTCTGTTTGTAGTCAGAACTGAATTTAGGCTCTGAAACAGAGAATCAATACAACTCAACCACAGAACAAAAGGCAGTTCACTTTTCTGCCAGTCTCCTACCAGGATATGAAGCTTTGAATTTCTGTAATGTTTCACTCAATACTAGGTTACTGAAAATAGGCAAGAAGGAGACACCAAATTTTGCTACAACATGACATATCTTGCTTGCTTCAACTATTAAGACACTTTTGGTATTGCAGATAAAATAATCATCTTGGGTGTGGAGCTGGGGGGGGGGGAGAGATGCACCAACAACCACTGCAGTTAGCAGCTCTCCTGGAACAGACAGTTGCTAATTCAATGATTGCCTTTTTGTACAGCACAGACAGACAAGTTGTAATTTTTATACAATACTACCACATTCTGTCAGTATGCTGCCATCATACCTTGTTACAAAGTGCTTCAGCTTCTGAGATCCTACCAGTCTCTTTTAGACTGGTAATAGCTTGACACAGAGACCAGTCTTCAAGAGTTTGGATGTAATTAGCTGGAAGGCTGTTCTCTCCAGCTGCAAACAYAGATAAAACACTTTACTGAATATGCTATAGTACCATACTATGTCATGTGCTCTAGACCTAGTAAGGGAGAGCTCAAGAGTCTATTAGTCTGACAGGGCTTCCTTCATTAGCAAGCACAACAAGAGATGATAGAATTAAAAACAAGAATGGGCAGGGGAAAGCTAAACATTAAGAATTAGCTGAATAAGCAAACAAACATGGAATTTTGTTTGCAAGATGCTAAGGACCTCAAGCAAGAGTAAGGTCTATTAGTATGGTTTATCCCTCTACTGAAAGAGTTAGACGATTCATGGAGTATTCGAGACTTTTTTCGGTAAACTATTCTACTGGTCTGATACCTTCATCCATTCATTTAGGTATCACTTCAGAAGTATTATCTCAAAAAAGCATTTGAGGCTTTGGGGGGCAGGAGGAGGAGGAGGAGGGAAAGGGTTTGGGGAAGCTACGATCACATTAATTAACCCTAACTCTGACGACGTGATTTAGTACGTTTCTGGGAAAATTACAGTTACAGCTCAAAACAGTACCGYGAGATTCTCAGATTTGCTTCTGAGCTCTGAATTTCAGAAGAGTATTGCAAGCTTAGTGCATTTCAATTTTTTTTTTTTAACTAAAAATTTTTTGTGTGTCTTACTTTTGGCTGAAATTGTAGATACGAGAGTCATCTCTAGATCTGTTCGCACTGGTTCCGTGTTGTTTAGACAGCCAATAGTGTTTTCAGCATGACAGGCTGCCATAAGCACTGCCCAGGCAGCAGGATTATCTAGAAGGAGAGAATTGTTAAAGGGAACTTGTGTCTGTTCTTAATACATAGGTATACCATTTATAATGATTTTTGCCACACAGAAAATACAGTTATCAATGGAACCACATATTGCATATAAGAGATAACAAGGCGGCGGCAAATAAGTGAACTAGATCTTACATCTGCTCAGCACACAGCAGCAGGTAACTATTTGCCACTAACAGGCAAGACACTTCAAATCCTAAGACAAGGATGCTGCTTTTAAAGCCATCTAATAGTTTTTTACATGGCTACTGCTAAGCTGCTCTGAAGCTGCCAGCTGACTTCTGACTACACAGATTAAACTCCATTATCATTTTTATATATAGACATATATACATATACACACACACATATATACACAGCAGCAGCAAAAAAATAAATCCCAAGATACCACGATCCACAGTGTTCAATCACAGACTCAGCCTTGTCCAAACACCAGTATGAAAGTTAGGATGATCATGGATAGGTGCCTGCTTCTCACATCAGCTAATTCAAGCTCAGCATTATCCTGACCTAGCCAAGTCAGGAGCAACTGTGATTGAAAGAATCCAGCTTCTGTAGTCCTGAACTATACAGAGCTCATTCAAAAAAATTCAGCCATGTAAGTTTTCAGTTCYAAGATTATGAAATTTGTTTGGAAAATAAAACAAGGTTTGAGGATCTTAAATTAAAACGAAGGGTAACGTTTGTGAATAGTTGTCATGTGTGCACCTGTGAGAAAGAACTTCAAGTTTTTTAATTTGCAACCCACATTGATGCATCAGAGCAGTTMACACTGCAGAAGGAACAATGTTTCAGGGTATTTCACTTGCAAGTGCTACTTTTCAAAGCCTTGAAAACCCTAATAGACTTGCTCTTTACACATTTAACGAAGATCATCATTTAACTAGCATACTGTAACAGAGCATTTCCAATCCAAAGTCTTAACCYAGATGAATAGATCTTTTCTGCTCAGTGTAGCACACTGTCCCTGAAAGAACTTTTTCTTGGTCTAATATATGAAATAGTTATCTCTTCTCCTACTATATGATAAACAAATTGCCAAAGTTTTCAGAACAACTGTAAAACTCTTTTTTGTTTTTTTTCCTCCCTTGCCTGGTTTAATTCAACAGGCCTAAAATTAGAATGACAGTTAAAAGTTCAACTCCAGGTATTCTCCACAGAGCATACAGGTGGCTGATCAATCCAAGGGAAAGCACATTCTTTCTTTGGGCAAGAGGTTTGTTTCTAATAAGAAAACAAACAAAAACCCATGCTAGTATGTTGGAGAACAAGAGCAACCTGGACAGAGATGGATTGCCTTTTGAATATTCTTCAGAGGATTGTTTTTCTGATCTTCTAATGAGTGACATCCTGCTGCCAACTGATTAACTGCAATGTTCAGCAGAACTTCCTACAGAGAACACAAAAATCATTTTTAGCAGTCTACTGTAAATGACCAGATGGGATTTGTTTTAGGATCATTTATGAAATTAAGTCTGCATTTCAAGAGAAATTCAAACCTTTCCATGGTTTAAATCAAGCGCACATGCAACGTTTCCTGCCACAGCTCCCCCCTGCAAGATTAAAAAAAAAAAAAAATTAAACAGGTTAGATGACTGACAAATGCAGAACTTTTACACAAAATACATAGTCAAGACTTTTTTGCCGGTCTTAATCAGAGATACAGACTAAATTTTTACCATTGGACATTTCTCTTCTCTGAAGAACAATCTAGTTATAAAGAATTACAAAGAGTTATTCAAGATTAAAGCTGTCTTGCTAGTTTCAGCCCCAYAGAGAAAGGAATTTGTTTTCAGGTGCTATTTCAGTTTGGATAATTGCCATTAATTGAGACAATGAACGTTTATTTGGAAAAGAGTGAGCACAAAAGCAGGAAAGAAGTATTAGCTATTACAAAAAGTGATACTGACTAGACTAGCCAAATTAACACACAAAAATCCTATAAATAAATAAAAATTTTTTTACAAGAGAGAGAGAGAGTAAAAAGAGACTCTAAGCTTGTATATCTACAAGTTTTTCTTAAGAGCTTTTAAGTCCATTGGGGGATCCTTGTATCAGCATACGGATGTTATCATCACTGCCTTGTGCAGCAAGGCTACAAAGACAGCAAGTAAAAGCTCTTAAATAGCTTTTTCCTATTGGAATAATGAGTAACTTTCTTCTGTAAGTTTATTTTAAGTAGATAAAGGATTACTATCCAGTGAAAGATGGAAATAATTGTGTATGCAACTTACTCAGTAACTACTTGTATATGTAAGCCTGAACTTTTCCTGTTAACTAGTGAACGAACTTGTATTGAGGCTTGTCTGTTGTCTTCTGGTTAAGAAACACACACATAGCTTTTACTCAGGAGGTAAACACCACACATGTATTATAGAAATGCACTTACTTTTGCATTTTGTGGCATATACAGTGGAACTAGTCGAGACAGAAGAGACCAAAGGGCAGGATTATCAGGGTTACTGGGAAAAGAACAAGGTTATTAGACTTCCCAAATTCCACATGAATCTGGTCTTCTGTAACTCTGTATGCAGTTGCTATAAATCCGAAATGTATTTTTTTCTATTAAAAAGAAAACTCACTGTGGTAGCAAATAGACATAGACAGTGATTTAAAACACAGAGTCAACAAAATACTTAAGTTATACTTCTAGTTAAAGAAATGAAGTACACTATATGCATATCAATTAAATATCTTGTCCTCCTAGCCTAAAGAAATAAGGAATTTTAATCGCAGTTTGGGGAAATGTTCTACAAACAGGACAATTTCTGAAAGCACCCAGAGAGAGTACAGGGTGCTGCGTGCATAAAGGCTTTGATTAAAATCCCCTCTCCCCTGATGCCTAGGTTAATCAGAGCACATTTAAACAAGGACTCTTAGCTGACAGAATGAACTACCTCAGAGGCCATTAAATAATAGGTAAAAGTCCTACACCTTTTCTAGGTTGAAGGTTCTGCTATCTATGGTAAGAACTGCTTTTCTAGAATAGCCAACTTTATCTAACAGTTTATCTAACCAAACTAGAAATAGAAAACCCCAAACAAGTCATAAAATTTGGGCAGCCTGACCTAATAAATCAACAGAATTTTGTTTTTCAAGCATGCTGCAAGTGAGCAGAGGTTTGCTTACTACTCAACATTAACAAAATGATGAGTTTATAAGGCAATTTAAAAAGAAATACAGAATACATACCTATGAATTGCTTTGGAGACCTGTCTCTGGACCTCCACATTTCTACCTTGCAATGCATAAACAGCAGAAGTAATAAGGCACGTCTCGTAAATGCTATCTTCCCCTTTGACATGCTTCAATAATTCTTTTAGTGCTGCTGTTGCAAGTGTAGCATCCTGCTTCACCAGTCCTAACGTGCACAGAGCCTTCAGACTTTCTGTACTGGGTTCCTTTAATGAGCTGTTGAACCAGAGGGAGGAAAGGAGWCAGGTCATTGGGAAGCACAAATTAAAACTTTGTAATATTACAGTATTTGTTATTTCAGAGACCGCTTGCTCCTATATATGTGTAGTAAGATCATCTGCAGAAGACCTGATGAGGAGTCAGTAACTGGCAGAGTGTGCGGTAGCAGGCCCAGYGTGTGAAACTRCACACTGACCAAATTCCCATCTGGACCAGGAATGCATATTTTGTTTTGTCAACATTGTCTTCCCAGACAGTAATCTCTCAAGGTTAGTACAGCTGAGATAAGAAAATAGTTCTAGTAGACTTAAGGGGCCCTTAGGATACAAGGAGTTGAGTCCCGCCTGGGCATCAGACCCACGCATCTGATCCATGCCTTCAGCAGCCTCCCAGAGCAACCCCTCCGCATGGTTCTCGGGGCTCCCCACGCAGCTTGGAGTATAAGGCCTTCAATAAATCTATCCYGTTTAACTCCTCACGAACTCTGAGTGTCCCTCTTCACYGGTATCCAACCCTCTCTCTTGCCTGGCTTGCAGTCACAGTATGAACTCTTAATTTATCAATAGTTATGGTATGCTAAATTAATGACCTCTTTACAGGATGCTGGATCAAGCTAGATCAATATTCTCGAGATCTTAGGATAAAGAAAGAGAACAGTAGTTATGTGGTATTTCAGCACTCAAGCTCACCAACTATAAATATTTGGCAAGAATCAACACATTAGTTGCCCTCATGAAGTACCCATAAAATGAATGGTAAGAGAACATCTAACACCAACACCTATATTCTTTTCTTGAAAAAGTCTGTACTTTTAACTAGTGCTAGTTGCAGTGTTCCTATTTACAACAGAAGTCCAGTCAGAAATGAGCCTCTTATATAGAACTATTCTTTCAATTAGACAGTTTGAAGAAATTAAGGTTTGTTTACATCATGATTTGTTATCGCTTAAAGGTAGTTTGAGCACATTTTCCACTATCACTTAAAAATGAATCAGCATTCATTTCATTATGAGAAGCCATTTAATCTTTCATCAATAGTATTCAACGTTTTAAGGAAGAACTACTAGACACAGTTCAGCAAATTATTCTGGTGTAGGTGGAAAACTCTAACTCAAGTAAAGATAATTCCTTGAACTTCAACTCCTGTGAAAACAAAGACCAAGCTCAGTGCAAAACAACCAGAAACAAAGATCTTAAATGGTGTACTAATTGAAGGCATTCTTACACTAAAGGTAATTCAGTTGTCAATAGTCAATTGCAAAACCATTTTAAAGGAGGCAAATAATGAAACAGTATATGGCAATAGTTGTTATTTAGAGTTAAATAACTGCCATGTGCAAAACATAATTACAGACTGAAGTGCTGCCTAGTTTCATTTATCAGATGAGTCTTACAAGGCTCCTTTTCAAGTACCTGATTATTACTTTTGACTTCAAATAAAAGAAAAAATGTAAACATCCTATTCTATGCTTTGTTTTTAGTTCCTAGGAAAAAAAACCTTAAGAGTTGTTAAATACAAAATTGAATAGCCAGCATTAAGTCTCTTATATGAGGCAAAGGCACACCCCTCCCATGATTAAGTACAGTTACTTTATCATATTAGCTATAAAGACATAGTCATTACCAAAATCCCTATGCCAAGCTGGCCATGAGAAAATATTAAAAGCAGCCCCTTRTGCAATGCCCTGCTCAAGCCCGTTAGACCATCTGGCATAAAATTTCATTATCTGTCTGAATAGAATGTACGGTTATTTTTTCTTGTTACTGAAATTCCACTGTACACTTTTGCAGCGCTGTGCTTCAGATCTAAGTCTAGACAGATTTACTTAGTGTTATTTTCTAGAGCATTTATCACTTTTTCCCCTTTAAAAACAAGTGACTAACATCATGTAGGAAGTTCTTATTGTTGAAGTTTATGATAAAAATAGAGCTCTGCAGTGACTAATAGGATGTAGAAAATATCAGCTCCCCAGCTATTTAATCATCAGTTACGCAGGATTTAGAGTGTACTAGGTCATAGACCTTCWCCACTTCAGTAACTTTGGGAATCTGCTGGCAAGACAGAGACAGTACAGCCAGAGATTTACCCCGAGACACTGAGATACTAGACCTTAATTCATAGCTACCAAGAAATTAAAATGAGCCAGGGGGCTTTAAGTCTCCAGAGGTCTGAAGAGAAAGACATTCATGATGCAAGTGAACAACTGAAAAAGGTCTGCTTTGCTTCATGGGGAATTTACAAGACTGTTCTCATCTGTGATGCCTGCAACAAAATTTTTCTGGAAATTTCTAACTATTTAATTTTTTTTTTTTATTAGCCAGGTAGATTTCTTACAACTAAAGAACATAAGTATTTCCTAAAGAGTAGTACACTACAAGTTAGTATCATCTTAATAATAAACCTACTAAAGCTAAATGCCGAGAAATTAGACAACCAAACTGCTCAGTCTACCAGCCTTTCCACTATATAGTGCTTTTTAATATAGAATAACACACAAGACCTAAAACAAGAGGGATAGTTAGCACTGAYAGGCTTTAGGGAACACTATCCATACTTATTTCTATTTCACAATACTAAACACCCATCTGAGACCCCAATAAAAATGTAGCTTTAAGAACTTAGTAGTACAATCAAACATTATACACTGATTATTATGCCCTCCGCTCACCATTTAAAAAGCAGTGTCTTTGCAGCATCCAGTTTGTTCTGTTTATATTCTATTATTGCCAAGGCAGTCATGATATGGGCTTTATCTTGTTCAGACTCAGCAACCGACAATGCTCTCTCATAGGCTGGTAAAAAGTCAAGATTCAGAATTTAAGTAAGAGAAAAAAAATACAATGATTACAAAGCCTCTGGAAAGGCATGCTATTAGAACGCTTATACAGAGAGGCACTAATTTTAGATTCACTAAATCTTCACACCAAGTGCACCTCAAATCACAGATAGAAGACAAAATGTTGACCAAGGGCTTTGGGAGAAACCATGTGTTAGAAAATGCCAAATTTAAGACTGTTTAGAGTCTGGGAGCTGTTTAAGATGTAGCAAGTGGAAATAKATCTGAAAAACAAAACAAAAAAACCCAATATCCTTACACTGATTTAGAAGAAGAAAAAGAATACCATTTAAGAATGCATCTGTGATAGTTTACTTAGGAAATTGTACTTGGTATGGTCACACAGAGCCCCAGTTACAAACTGTGGATTATTTAAAATGTTGAGCTGGCTGCTCCACTGTGAGTACTTAACTTTTACACTGACAATTCAAGTATGCCTTTTTGAAGCCTCAAATCTTAGCAGCACAGAATACAACAATATAGCATTTACATCTATCACTATAGAATGTCTTGAACAACAAATTAGTCTCCTATCTAGAACCGATTTTTCCAAGAAAAGTCATTCCATTTGAGACCAAGGGAAGCTTAGAACACAACAGTTCAATGGATAAAAATTAAATACTTAAAATGAAGAAACATAGCTTCCATTAGTACATTAGAATAGCTCTAGCAGCCTGCTTAGTCTAATGAGTCAAATAACTATGGAAGTTTTACTTTACTCATGCATTAAGGAGTGAAAGAGTGCAGTGAGCTGAGCTGCAACTTGGTTAGTTAGACAAACAAATTTGGCAGTATTAATCTTGCTATAGCACCTCCCAGTGCCTCAGATTAGGCAGATGCTTACCTTTAATACTTTCTTGTAACAGCCCCTTCTTGAAGTAGGCTAATGCTATTCCCACAATGCCATCAAACTCAGTTAAGGGTATGGATGTGTAAACTTCAATGGCCTTATCATACTGGCCAATGGCACTGTAAAAACAAAAAGTGTCACTGGTATGAAAGATATAGCAACACCTGCTATGACTCAAGAGTTGTCTATCCAGTCCAGTATTTTGTTTCCAACAGCAGTTGTAAGCAGATATATGGAAAAAAAGCAAGACTAGGACAAGAACGTGTAACATTCCTGATCCTCCTCCTCCACCAACTACTCTCCCAGATTATCTTGTCACAGAAAGAATAGTRAAAAAAAGCCCACCATCCACAAATAGCTATATGTAATGACGTCACTTCATGGCCAACACAGTGAAGTAAAGAGGGAGCGGGAGAAAACAGCGAAGGTGAAATATGAAGCTTATAAAAGGCAAATCAACGTAGGAAGGCATGTGTGCGCACACACTAACACCATTCTTGTTCTAAGACTACCACTGAAAAACTTATATAGGATTGTGTTCTTTAGAACTAATTATTAGTTATCAGAGCTTTATACTTGCTTAAGTTACACACAGGAATCTCTAYGCATACAGTCTGGATCTGAGACTATGGGAAACTGAAGAACCACTTCTAAGATCCTTCTTAAAGTTAAAAGATTAATGATCTTTGGAGGTTCTCATCCTAGAAGATCTAGTGTCATGTATCTGAACTTAACCGTATAGGGAGTGTCCTTAGAGACCTGACAAAATCTAATTAGCAGAGCTTGAATTATATCGAAGAGCAGTCTGAAATCTTTATCTGTATAGATTTGTGACTCTGTTTCCTCAGGACTAGAAGAAAATTGTGAAAGAAACTTAGAATTCTAAGTAAACTACATCTTTCAGAAGAAAGGTCACATCCTTGCACTTAACACCTCTACCTCATATGCTTCATGTTATACTGGTCAATACAAATTCAAATAGCAAGTAGAGAAGATTGCTGATCAAGGTTGGAGCAGCTACTCCACACAAGCTAAGACTAGCTGAGTACAGCTCCATATCTAAAGCGTGGAGATCATAAAACCACTACATTGTATGTGAACTATGTCAAGGTGTTTAAGGATCAAACTCAGCAAAAAGAATCACTGATTTGTTATAAACTGTCAACAGATACAGCAATTCTTTGTGATTTATTTTTATATATGCTACAGGTCTCTGGAGCACCCATAAAGTTAAAACTTGTCTATAGTTAAAAATGGTTGGTTACTACATTCCTTTCTAGGGCTTTCRCCTTTTAGCCTCACCCATGGTTTACACCACCGCATTCACTACATTCAAAACTTAAGAGTTGAAATAATACTTACCATAGCGATCTGCCATAGTTTTGCATTGCTATATTATATTTTTCTGTATCTTCAGAGTTTTTCAGCAGTGAAGCAGCCCTTGAAATAACCACAATTACAAATAACTACCATATGACTACAACGCACGTATTTTGACATTTGTTCTCAAAGCAGAACATACGAATGTGTTATGCAGAAGTCTTTCACTATACTAATTAAGCACAAACAGAGCTTATTTTACCAAGTTTTAATGCATCAGCAAACATGTTCAACAAACACTATTTCCTTCACCACCACCACCTCCTCCTCCTATATGAAAGGGAGAGAGCAGGAAAAAACAAAATCCAATAACCTATATTAATTAAAATGATAGAGAGACAGAAACTAAAACAAAAAGGAGGCTGCATTAAAACAGTCCCCATCAATGACCTCAAGATTACATCAGGGATCTGTTTATAAAAAAAAACAAAAAAACATAAATCCAGTATAGCAAATTAACCAAATAGCCTGATAAGACAGACACTCTGCCTTGGGACACCTTTACTCCTCCAGTTCTCCATGCTCTGCATTCCCATATAACATCCTCATAACCCGCTTATAGTACAGTTAACTGGGATGTACTTTTGAATTTAGAAAATAAAGCTTATTAAAGGAAAAGAAAAACTTAAGTTTTTCAGCTGGTATATGGAAAAAGAAGTTAAGGAGCTTCTATTAGTAAACATCCCAGGGTATACAGTTTACCTCTGATAAGCATCCGTTGCCTGCCTTTTTAGATGCAGATACTCATTCAAAAAACCAAGCATCGTGAAAGCAGATGCATCGTCTGGAATTCTTTCTAGAAAAGCACAATTGATGCCATAGGAGAACATGATCAGAAAGAGCTGTGAAAAACCATTAGAAACAAAAATGTTGCTACATCAATGCTACAGTACATGTGTGTGTATGTGTATATGCACACACGTATATATGTACGTATGTATATATATGTGTATATACACACACACACACACACACACACACAGAGCACTTTGCCAAGTGCTTCTGTAAGTTGCTCACTGGAATCATTTTGACAGATTGCATGCAAATAAAGAAGAGATAAAAACCCACAGCCTCAGGCTAGCTCAGAAGTGTTTCAGATCTTAAGACACAGATGTCATTGACAGGCCCAATATATTGTTGTCCAGTCTGCAGTGGCTTAGAATTTTTTGGAATTAAATAATAAAATACTAGTAGAATCTTAAGGTTTATTTTCAATAGTACAACTTTACAAAGCTTGTGAATAGTTAAAGCACAGATTTGTCAGTTATCATCCCACTCCAGGCTTCACAGTTCTCCCCACACTAGAAAAGGTCAGACAGGCCCCTCTTGCAATCTCTTTAAGAGTAGGGGTTTTATAAGCAGAGAATAAATTCCTACACTTGTTTCATTTTAAGAGCTTGCACCTTATTACGTAGCTCTCAAAAATCAGCAACAGGTTACTAGTCAAAGAATTTACAGCAACAGATCAAAGAAAATGTACACTTGCTCTATCCATATTCTTGGCTAGACAGACACAAGCCTACCCTCATAAGGAACAGTTCTAAATCAGTGTGGCCACCCAAGAAAAGCTCTAGTAAGACACTGAATACTAACACAATGGTGTGTGTCAGTTAATGAAGTTATACAGCGTTCAGGAACAGGCTTATACCCAAACAACATGGCATGTGGGCAGAGGAGCTGGCATGTATCTGTGCCTACCCATACAGGCATACCCAAAGAAAATCTGTTGCCAAATATTTGGTGACAGGTAATAAAATTTTGGTTCTTGTTTTGCTCAGGCTTTGAAAAAAAAATCTAAGGGAAGAACATGAGCAGGAAGACTGAACTCATATCACTCTCAGTAAAACTGAAAGAATCAATAGCCTATCCATCCTATTTTGGTTGTCAATTTTACAGTTCAAAAGCCTCTCCCCCCAACTCCGTCAGATTATTCTTTGCCAGAAATAGTACAGATGCATTCATTCATTCATTCTGAATGCATCTTAGTCAGGTTTTCAATAGTTTAATGAGGCATTTAGGCTACTTACCTGTATATTTGCTCAAGACCACCTGGGCTGCTGGAATAGCATTCATTTGAACAATGTTGTACAAATACAGTTCAGTGTTTCTGTTGCTTTTATCCTGCAGTGTTGAACATACCCAGTGGGCATAGCCTTTTGCTCCTTCAGTCTCAAGAAACAAACAAAAATAGGAGTCACTAAAACTTCTTGAGCAACAGTGAAATATTTAAAAACCAGAATTGTTACTGTAATTTTTAAGGCAGTGTCTCAGCTAAAGATCAGGGTCAGCGTTTTCTCCTCCTACATAACAATACTAAATGAAACTACTGCAAACACAGCTGTGAACTTGCCACTTGGCAAGAGAATTCCTACATTAACATATCACAGACCACACTACTGCAGAGATAACAGGTGAGAAGAGTTAAAATGAGAATGTAAAAGTCAACTACTTGTTCTTCGAACTCAGGATACAGGCAGTGTCTTTGCCCTCTCCTGGAGCAGCTGAAATTTACACTTTTGATTTCTGKCTAGTTCTGCTGAACATCAAGAATGCATTTTCATGACTTGTGAAGCAGATTTCTCAGACCATTAAGATTAAAGCATTAAAATAACTGCTTGCTTTAGGGTGTCAGAGCAGGCCAGGAACAACATCATAAAATCCAGACAATTTCATCTGGAGTAAGACCCTAACTGTTCCATCATTGAATATATGCCTATTAAAAAAAGAAAAAAAAAAATCACCTAAGTAGAGAGAGTAGGTATTTAGAATCTTCAGGACAAGACAACTATTATACTTACATGCATACTAAGTTCAGTTGTGTGCCTGAACAGATCCATAGTATCATAGCTGCCTACTTTCTCTGCAATAAGAGCCTAAAGAAAATTAAGAGTTGCTGTGATCAGGTTCTTCAGAAATTATGACATTGACAAGAAGCTCTGAATACATCACTTTAAACACATCTTAGGTTTTTAACATGAAGACATTTTCTTTTCTCATACCCTCTAAGAAAAATATTATTTAAAACAAAAAGATGAACAACATCAAAGGGAGCACAAGCAGTCTGTACTGCTACAATACTTGAAACTTAAGGTCTTCTGCTGCTACTTCACATTCCTCAGAACAAAGGTTTTCTGTCCTATGTTAATATAATCTGTAACAATATCTGATGGGAGCTGAATTTTGACATGTGATGGTGCTAGTTCTTCCCCAGAGTTCAGTTTCAAGTAGATACCAGCAGATCAGCAGTGTGGGATTATAGAGGGCATGTATTGTGATCATAAAAGTACAAATCACAGAGTATTTCTGCTTATCATTGTCAGATTATAGGTGGCCTAGATATCAGTAAGATCATATCCAATCTACAGTACCGGGGCGAGGGGGGGATGTGACCTATAAGAAGAATTAAGCAGTGCAAACACTGCACTTGCAATACACTTCAAGCTTCTAAACTAACTACTAAGATAGTCAGTCTTCTGTTGAGAAAGCTTCAGAGCACAGAGCAACATTTGTTTTATACTAGCTAGTTTCTTACACAGCTTCACAACAGCATCAGCCACATAAAAACATTATACAACGACAGCTGACCTTTCAGTAGCTTTCCCTACACAACACTACAGAAACAGAGGGTCCCATGCACCCCTGGAGGAAGGGGTTCCCTCTACTTAAAAGCTTAGATTTAATTTTTAGGAACATGCTTAAGTGTCCATGAAGGTAACTAAGCTGGAGTCTAAATCTTCTCTACTTTGTCTAACAATTATTTTTGGTGCACAGTTTTATGATTTCTCATGTCTTACCTGCCCTATCCAACACATTAAGTAGGAAGGCTCCAGAGACTGGGCTATCTTGAAGGCTTCATGAGCTTGCTGTAAAATCAAAGATAACAGTTCTATTGAACTGTCTGGCATGGTAAGAGAGTACTGTTGAGTATACACAACTAAGGATATGCAGTAATGGTTTTCATGGACAAAATTAGGTCACTGCTAAAAATACCTACTGTGCCACAGCAAATAACAATGCATCACCCGGACAAATTAAAGCAATTTAATCYTACTGAAAAACTCTTTGCAAGACTAAAACTCCCTTCTCTTCCAAATCCACTTCCTCCTTATAACAATAAAACCATTTAAGCTGCCAAACTAACTGTTAGAAAAGCTAGCATTTTAAAGCTAGGCTCCAATTTTGGAAATTTCTATTTCTTCCACGAAAACATAGATAAATAGACATCTTTTCAAAGTTGTTAAGCTGATTTACCATCTGCAAGTGATGTTTTGCTCTGGCTTGCATATGGTCAGAGTTCTTCCCTCAATGCAGCACAAGGTCAGCAAAGTCTTAGCATTAATGGCCTTACAGGTAAGTAATCTGTAGGATCAAATTATTTTTCTTAAAARTAATTCTCAGTCTGATCACCACATTTCTTACATCAAACAATTTCAAAAAAAGTTCTGTAATTCTGACCAGCAAATAGGATTGAATGTAGTTTGAGCTGCATAACAAGTCTGGACTTAAGTTCTCTGTAATTTTTTCTCCAGAGAAACTCTGAAGGTTATGTAGAACTATAGAAAACCATATGTTATGCTGGTGAGAAGAAAGTAACTACCTGTAGGAAACTCAAGAATTGTAAGTTCAGTTTACTTGTGATTTGCAACAAAAGAGTTCTTCATACTTGGTTTGCATTAGTTTGACTAACTACAGTCCTTTGAAATTGCTTTTCAAAGAACTGTATGAAATAAAAACTGTCTCAGCAATTCATGAAAAGGTTACTCAATCTCATTCTCTACAAAACAAACATTTAATTCTTCTGTATGAATCAGGTCTGGTACAGTTGTGTATTTTATTTCATACGAAGGAAGCATATTTCTTGAATCTGAGAAGGATGCTCTCACTGTTTGCCCATACTTCTGCTTCCATATACTACTTCAAAAAAAGTGAAGGGGAGCTACATTTGAAAATGAGAAAAGGGAGTTACCTCAATATTTCCAGTTGCTAGATACAAAACCCCCAAGTTGGTCCAAGCAACAACATTCTAGACAGAAGAAATAAAGTTAAAAATCAATGTATTATTGCTATATTCAAAAATAATTGCACACTAGCAGGGAAAAAAATTTAAATGCCCACTTGAAACAGATGGTAACTGCCTACATCACTTACAATTTGCTCAGCTTGAACAGACTTGATGAACGAATGTTGAGCAAGAGCATAATTTCCAATAGCTGGAAAAGAGAGGAGAGTTAGATGTAACTGAGTTTTATGAACAGCATTAGCCAAGTTTTCTTCTAATTTAGGATATTATGCAGCTAGGGGTTTTACTGAAGACTTACCACTATAGGAAGCAACTACTCCAAGTGCATTCCAGTAAAGATGATTTTTGCTGTCAAGCCTCACAGCTTTTTTGAGACACTAGAAGAGAATCAAGTGTGAATTACATCAGTAGAAGAGCAAAAATTAAGATTTAATGGACTTGCTTATTCATAGACTTAGATTTCAACTGAGGACAAAGATTATGCATAAAGACAAAGCTGGTGGACTATATAAAAAACACACACAGAAGCAATACCTGTAAAGATTTCTCTAGCAGTTCACTGATCTCATTCATGTCAGCACCCATTGCTGTTAGGTGCTCTGCTTGTCGATAATAATTTATTCCTAGATCACACCATATGTTAGGCAAAGGCATCAATTTTAAAGCTCTGCCGTAACACCTACGGAAACATGAATCAGAGAAGCATTATTCATAGCCTTTCTACATGAAGAAAACTGAAAAAATATTGAAAAATACAAACCAAGTAAATGTGCATAAATATAAACAAAAAACAGACAAGAACAGAAAGTCAATGACAACTAGACAATTATAAATGAAGCAGGAGTGAAAACTGTCTGAACACTGGAGTGTTCTTTCTTTGTTTCTTTATTTGGACACTCACCTTCACAGAATCTATCCTGGTCTCGAAACAGTCTGCACTGCCCACCAGTTATGAAGACACGAACGTATAAAACATCAAAACCATGTTGGGTATAGTATGTACGTTACCAATTAAAACAAACATCACATATGCTATTTTAGTCATCCAGGAGTTAATCAGACTTCATCTAGGAAGTATGTTGTTTCATACAAATCTTTGAAAAACAACCTCAACAATTTATCAAGAGGTTATCATGTCATAGTAGAGATTTACTAAGCAGTTGTTTTTCTTGTCTGTCTCAGCTTACACGTCCAATAGGACAAAGCTCAGAGGGAGCCACAGAAGAGGCTACAAAAATCCTCTAACTGTTTTCTATTGGCATGAACTTCCAGGGCCAGGAACAAGGAACTTCTGGTGTAATCTAGATCCAGTAACTATAGTCAGAATTGATGACATTTTTATAAGAAAGCTTAGAGTATTATCTTRGATTTTGATAGTCCTGGGAGAACTAGTTAGCAACTACTGCAAATTCTCCATTTAAAAATGGAACAATCTGTTGAATGCCAGGCAGGATGTAGCCACACTCTTGCGATAGAGGCAAGAACAGCAGGCACTACATGACAGGGCTGATATGAATGCTGGCAACCCTGGAAACATACCCTGAAATGAGTGGTGCAATTTGGAAGAAGCGTAAGGTCTATCTATCCACCTCATAAATCATCACTCAGCACGCAGGTGCCAAAAGCATGTGTTTCCTTTTGGCTCCTTCCAGTCTAGAATACTTGAGACTCTAGCAATGTGCACAACTGCACTCAAGAGTAAAGATTATTACCTTCCTCCCAGGCTGAGCAGCTCACTTTTCTTTAGCATCTGTTTGTCTGCATTTTTACCAAGTAGGGATCCTAGAACTTGAACATTCACTTTGGTTGGTGAAACGACATGTACAGTAGTACATGTATCTCCAAGCAGTTTCCAGAGGGAAGACACATCAGGACGGCACTTTGTTGCCCTGTAAATTAATGATTTTAAGCAAATGCAAACAATATCTGTTCTGACATTGCAATGCCCTTTTCTGAAAAAAAGTTCATCACTTTAAAGAGTTGCACAATTCCAAATTTAATYAATCAATGAGCTGTTTGATTTCTGAATTTAGTTTTCTTATTTAAGTTTTAGTTTTAAAAAGTCAAAAAATATCTAAAAGGAAARGAGAGAAACAGAGACAGACAGAGACTACAACATGCCTGTGTATCTCAACTTCATTGGGACAAAGAGCCATTTCTGAAAATTAGTCATTATCTAGTGGCACATCAACTAACTACACACACTTTTGCATTTCAGAGCATCATCTTATCTATTAGAGACATGAGCAATTTGCAGAGGCTTGATGGACCCTCTCCTAAAAGGGGTAGCTACACCAACAGTTAACTTAAAGTACTAAAGCAGTTCTGCCTGGAACAAAGAAAAAGGAAGGGATGAAACAACCTCCTCTCGTCCACTAATTTCAACAGGACACCTCCCCCCCAGTCCCAAACATAAAGGGTGACAGCTAAAGAGAAGTGTGCGTGATTTCACACTTGTGCTATAATCAGAAGACTCGGTATCTTTAAACAAAAGATAGAAAAACCCTAAGCTCTAACTATCATTCACTCAAGCCGCCTAACACCAAAATGCATCATTCAAACCATTTTCAGTAAAGTACATGCTTTTTTCTAGATTAGAAGCTTGGTCCATTTGATTTAAAGTTTAACTGAAAGCCCCCTGAACATTAAACTCTTACTCTTCTGCCTGCCAACTCACAAATCCACTGGGAATTAAATATTTTAATATGTAGTACTAACCTCGTAAAAAATTCAAGAGCCTGCTCTATGTAATCCACAGCCTTCCCATCAAGATATTTATCAAGGGCTGATTTTGCCAACATGAGATAGCATTCACCAAGTCCTGAAAATTAGACCAAAAGAAAAAAATCCTCTATGAAAAGATGCCTGCACAATACTGCTTGATAAAGGCAAGAAGATGGGAGGGTGTAAGGTCGGCTCAGTGTTCTTCTTTATGTAGMTATTTATTCCTTGCATATACTATGCCAAAACCAAAAGACTCAGACTCTCCTGCTCAACAGACTTTGCTTTTAACCTACCCTGACAAGCGTGAAGTGTAGAATAATTTGAGCACTAGAATAAAYATAGGTCATTTTTAAATATATAATATAGATATATACCCTATTAACCCTATTATTAACCCTATTTAGTTAAGAACTTTACTTCATACTGAAACGATTCCAATTATTAAAAGGAACTGCATCTAATACCACAATTCTTAGCATTCTGGAACCAGTAAGCTACATCTTAATTTATACTTTTGCTGGCAATAGCCATCATTCCATCTTGTAGTAAGTTACAAAACACAAGTCCCTCACATTCTYAGTATTTATTTTCAAACTTCTTAAGCTACTTTGCCCATACTATCCTGCCTTGTGCCTACATGAACTACTGATCACTGCAGGTGCCATTTTCCCTCATGAATTACAACACTGTGACAAGCACAGCTCATTCAAACTAGCTGGCATCATGTTTTGCTAGTATCTTGTCTTGCCCCCATTAATTACTTGTCCTGTCTACAAAAAAAGTCCCAAGATCTTGATCTCTCCAGAGGTCAAGCAGCTCCGTAATCTAAAAACAAAACAGATTGTTTCCTATAGTTATATATTAAAACTATGGTGCAGCAGGCACAAGACAAATACCTTTTGATACACCTGCAATTCTCTCTAGTTTCATCATGGAGTTTTTGCCATGTCACTTTACTCTGGCATATCCCAAGAGACAAGATTAAACAGGAGAAGGCAGAGGKAAAACTATCAGTAACCTTCTCGGACAAGAAGCTTTTACTGGTGCAGTACTACCCCAACACTGCTGATTTAGTCTTTCAATATTTAGCTGACATTCGTCCAAAAGACAAAAGGCCTTTTACACAATGAAAGAAAACTCCATAACTTAAAAACTAACACCTGTGTCTAGCAGGGTGCAGTTTCTGTATGAGAAGCAACTAAATTATAGAGTTATTTAGATGGACGTACAGAGTGAGAAAGACTGAAGACTAAATGGCATACAGAATGTGAGCAGAACAGTTATTCACTAGCTATCAAAATTTTACGTGCTCCCAGTGTTATACATYGCGAGGATCATGATTAAGGAGGAGCTCCTGTTCCCCCTTGCTCCTAGCTACATACTAGAGACACCCACCTACGGCCACCTCTAACACTTGTGATGCTCCTCTGGGGAGGTTACTGCTATTTTTAATGAYTTGATGAAACTCACAGAAGGGTCTGAATTGCCAGGGTTAAACCCAAGAGGTGAGGACTACATAGTCAGGAGCAGCAGCAGATGAGCACAGCCCACCTTTTGGAAACTGCAGCCTGGCTCACTGCCTATTAAGCCATACACAGCTTTTGACTACTTAAGTGGAACTGCAGCATCTTTAGCTGGTTTCCACTTTGCATCTTCAACTTCTCTACCATCTGGCTTCATAGTCGCACAGAAATAATCACCTTCTGTACTTATCTGAAAGAGAAATAAATCCTACACATCAGGATTTAAGAGCTCTTTAGATATCTGTAGGTTACTATGCACTAGCTTTTACTGCAAGCAGCTCATAGTACTCTACATATCCCAAATCCAATCCTACTTTTTCGCATAGGCAAACCTCAATACATCTCAACAAGCTCTTAATGAGACTGAAGCACTACACTGCGAGGAAGGAGAAAGAGTTAATATTTTCAAATTCAGACATATTACCTTTCAGTGCAGGCACGTACTCTTCGGTCTTTTTTAAGATTTGTTGATAGGTAGCTATAGCATTTTCGTATTTGCCTAGAATCTGTTCAATTGCTGCAGCTCTGTAAATGCTGTACACAAGCTCTGGGTTCAGCTCACTGGCCTTTGTGAAGGATTTTAGAGCCGTTGTGTAGCTACCTCTGCTTAAGTAGGCCTCCCCTAGAGACTCCCAGCAGTTGGCATCCTTTGGATCAGCTCTGAGAGCTGCCTGCAAACTGAAGATGTCAAGATATGAATTCATTTAAATAAAATGCACTACAATTTAACAATAGTAAATAAATCTTTCCTTGCATTACATACTCTCAGGACACAAACAGAAACGTACAATTATACAGAAGTTTTAAACAAGGCATAGTAGCATTTTCATCCTCATAGCACATATTATACAAGTTTAGACACTGTACCTAATTTTGGCTCGTTATTCAGTGCTATACCGTGCTTGTCTATGATAAGGCTGTCACCAAGCTCATTAGCACAGAACATTGCTATGGTGAAAACACTATGTTGTGCTAATTCTGGAACTAGAGACAGATGCAGCTTGCTCACTTCCTATTGTTTGGTAAGGCCAYCCTATAATTAGTTAATTCATTTTCAAAACCTGCTAAGATCAAAGACTGTTTTACTGGCACTTATAGGAAAACGTTTAAACCAACTACTACTTCTCTTACTCAGTCACTGCTTGTGACGGCTGACCAGTTCTCAGGTAGTAAAGTCCACGGTGAAGCCAGGCCCATTTTGCTGTACCAGCACTTGCTTTTTCGGTTACCTCATTTAAGATTGACAGAGCAGCATCCTAACAAAGCACCAAAAATGCCAGGTTAGTACACATCTATCTGTAAAGAATAAAGTTGATGTATTAGAGGTATTCCTCTGAAACAGTAAGTCATTAGTCTGTCTAATCTGTTAGTTACTACAAGGAAGAAATGTTAGAGGCTGTCGTCTTTTTTTTTTTTTTTTTTTTTTTTTTTTAAAAAAAGCTGGCAGGCTTGGTGGAAGAAATCACATCTAAAGACGTCTTTTGCAAACAGACAGTGGCTTCCTGCAAAGTTTTGCAGACAATTTTTAACTAGAGAAGGGTACAAGTCTTTGCAGCAAGTCACATACTCAGTCTGACTCTCCCAGATGTTCGAGCAGTCTGTCAAAACATAGCAGGCTTTCCCGCTTTGAATTATTAAAAAGCTAAGAACCATTTTTACACAATGCTATATAAGAAATTAAAAAGTTCTGATGACTTTGTACTTTTTTCCCCCTCAAAGCAGAAAGAAGGTGGAAGAAGAAAAGTGGCACAAGTCACACATGAAAAGAAAACTTACTGTCTCTTCAAGTTCTCTGCTGAAAAACCCTTCCATCTAAATCACATTGAACACACAGCAGTGTTCTGCTTTACTCCTCCACTTGTCTCCCAAAAGAGACATAATTCAGAATTGAGGCATAAAACTGAAACAGGCCCAGCTATAAAAACTGCTAAACAATGACAAAACACCTGTTTTCAGATCCTATCCTCAAATATAGGAGAAGCCTGAAGTGATTAATCAAAAAGTAGGAATAACAGAAAAACAAAACACCAGTAATCCAGGACTGTGAATGTACAATACCATGTCTCCAAGTTCCACGCTCAAGTCTACAGCTGCTATTCCTGATTCTTCATCAGTTTCATCTAATTCAAAAGCCTTCTTATAGCAGCCTCGAGCTCTACTTTTGTCTCCAGCAATGTCTCTGTAGTAGTTACCTAAACAGCAAAAGACACTTCCCAAGTAGCTGTCCAATTTTGCAGCCTATAAGGAATAATATGAACACAATTTAAGAGTGCATTTCAAAGGATAACAAATATAGAACCAGAGATAATTACTTGTGCCGTCTCTGCTTATCAAGTTATTTAAGCTTCTCGCTAATTCACAGAATATTTAAACCTTGTTTTAGTATTCCTAAGGTTGAGATTTAAACATCTGCAGAATCTGCCAGAAATTTCACAATACAAAGCTTTGTATATGAAGTATATGTAGTACTAACAAGCCAGATGGGTTGGGAACAAGCAGTTCCTTACTATACAGCATATTTTGATTTTTTTCTTTTTTTAAGGTATACTTGGCAGATTAGTTTATACTGCAGAAACCCACAGCTCTCAAACAGCAGAACAACAACTTTGACAATGAAAAAAAAAGCTCACCTAAAATAGTTTAGAATTAAATGTTATTCACTTCAAATACACTGTTCAGCGCTCTCTGTTTTTATCAAAATGGAAACAGTAGGCAACGGTTTGAGATGCAAAATCCTACGACAAAGTTATGCAGTGAGTTTGCAATCTCTACATTCATGCTTCATATACTTGCACGTTCCCAATAACGGTGTCAGACTACATCTTTTCTATTCACATTCTTAACTATGTGCAGAGAAAATGCCACAATCAAAAACCGAAAAGATCAGTAAAAGCATATGAATTGGTGAATTTTTACAGACTTATTTCCTTGGATTATCTTTGAAACTTTAACACTATCCCCATCTTTCTCCCTTTCTCCCTTTTGTTCAATTTGTATTTTGGCCTCCCTATTTCAAAACACCTTCACGTCCACCTATGCTAGACATCTATGGGGCCTCGACTCTACAGTCCTACAGGAAGGGACACTGAGAGAACAGTCACTGTATTTGGCTACATCAATGGCCAAATGAATTAGGTGAAAGGAGGGAAAAAGCAGGAAGACTTCGAGTTATTGCATWGCTCATTCCAGGTAGCGTACTTTCTGTAGTTGAGTTCTGATACAAGAAAATGCTAATTCTACATGAATAGTTAAAAAAGATTTTACCTTCAAGAAGTGTGTGAGAGCTTTTCCTTTGTCTTTTTTTGTCTCATCACTCATGAACCAGTACGTGAGCCCCAGGTACTGATGATACTCTGCAGTTTCAGCCTTTCTTTCAATAGCATTTTGAAAACTAAGTGAAAGAAACAAAGGCCAGATCAGACAAACTCTCAAAAATTGAAACCTACTATATTCTATTCTCTCCCACATACCCCCATAAGAGAATCAAACACAATACCTTTTTTCTGCCTCTTCATAGTTCTTTTGGGAATAATGGATCAAACCCTCAAGAGCATGGGCCTCAGCCAGATCAGGGTGGGACAACAGAAGCTCTTGTGAAATCTGCAAAAGGACATTATTCTTTGCTATTTATTTCTGTGCGAAATTAAAAGTTCTGCTAAACTTACAGCTTACAACACTGTACGAACCTTTGAAGCTTGATCCATTATACCTTTGCTCAGATAAGCTCGACCTCTGAAAGCTAGAAGTACTGGATCACTGCTTGCATCCGTGATCTAGAAAACCAAATAATAGACACAAATTAAGTTATTCTCTTTCCAGACTAAGAAATCAAACGTATTCAAAGCAGGCATACTGCATGACAATAAGGACAGGGAAAAAAAAAAAGAACAAATGGGAAAAGAAACACAAAAACCACACCATCAAACACCCAAAAACCCCACCACTTAGCTTTAGATAGGAGACTCTTGAAAAGCACTGGAAAGAATAGGGTTTTTGGTGGAGAATAGGTAGCAGAGGATAGAGAACACAGACAAAGCTGTATAAGTCTAAACAGTGAACAAGGACATACACTAAACCACAAAGCATTAACAGGGGGAAGACATAATTAAAGCTTTAAGCAGAGCTTGCTGCTTTTCCAGACAATCTTCAAGTACCTCGCACTTGCTTAGAGCGAGCAGTACACAGAGGACAGAGGAGTAACATTATAACCATAATTCAAATAAAGACAAAAATCAAGCTACAGAACAAGCAAGAACCCAGGAACACTCAAGCAAGACAGGATAAGGTCAAAAGGGACAGCTTTAAAAATTAGAATGGCCAGTAACAAAAAGGGGTAGCAAAGCCTACAAACAGAAAAGGACAGACTGTTTTCTCTACCAGAGCTGGTAAAGAGTTGTCTAAATGTCACAGAAAAAAAGCTGTGTATTTCTTAATACACAGCTTAAGTTCTTAGTGCATAAAGCTTAAGGCATGTTTTTGTAAAACAATGTTTTTATCAACGAAAATACCTGTTCAAGTGCATTAATGGCCTCTTCTGCAGCATCAGCATCAGCTATTTTAATTAGAGCCTCTGCCTTCAACTGAAGGATAAGGCTTTTCTGCTGAAGATCACAACTCTCAAGAGGTCCAAGAGTTTTGAGAGCTGTTGGCAAGAAAAAAAAAATCATCAAATAAAAATGGAAAAGGAACAATAAAGAGGACCACTGTTCCCAATACTTTAAAAATCTTAACTTAAATTTTAAGTCTAACAGAGCACCACTTAAGAGTTAATTTTTTGTTTTATTTGGGCTTTCCCCCTTATTTTACAGAAACTATTCTGTAAACTCTCTACCCATATAATTACAAAAATTCAGTCAATTTTATAAAGGTGCTCTCAAACACATAAGAGGAAACAATGTTTTCTAACTGTTGTAGTATTGTAAATTGAATGCTACATTTTTTCAGATCCAAGCTCCAAAGAAAAAGCAACTTCTCAAAAAAATAAAGTTTACATTTCACTAGTTAATGAAAAAATGTTACCATTAACATCAAGAATTTAACTTCGTACTTGCAACTGTAGTATGGTTACTTCTCCAATAAACAGTATAATCTCACTCATCTCAGAGAACGAGAACATCTCTGTTGAGCTTGAGCACTCTTCAAAGGCAAGTGCTTGCTGAAAAACCTCCAGTTAACTTTATTTTCACATAAAATGAATTTTTGTCTAACCTGGTATAGTTAATCCATTCTAGTATCTTGCCTCTAACTGCAAATATCTAGAATAGTGCAAGATGAGGGCAAGTATATAGTAATACCTCTCCAGAATTCTCTCACTTTCCACCAACTTGCAAATCAGTGAGTTCCTGAGGCAGAGGTATTATTTCCCCACTTAAAAATTCCTGACTGGTTTTCCTATTGTGAATTTCTCCACTCATTCTTTGGACTCCAACTTTCAGCATCCACAGCATCTTTTAGAAAGGCACCCCATAGCTTAACTATGCTTTGTTTTAAGAAACAAACATCTTTTGTTCTGAGCCTGCCAGCTTTTAGTTTTATTTGATACTAGCCAGTTCTTGCATAGGAAAAGAAAAATCTTGACCTCTATTTGTTCTGTTCTACTTATCACATCCTCTGTAATTCCATGGATTTCAACCTCATCTCTTTTCCAGACTGAAAAAATCTATTCCAGGTTCTGATATGAAGCAATTTCTATACCTTTGATCATGCTTGTCACCCTTCTGTTAACCTTTGTCATTATTTCCGGTCTTATTTCTCATTCTGTGAGTGGTATCAAAACTGCACACACAATTGACCATGCTGTGAAAGTCCTCAGTGCAACTACATGTTGATGTTCTATTTCACTAACCATCCCTTTCCTTGTAATTCCTAATATTTGACTTGCCTTTGAAGCTCCTGCTAAGCATGCAGGGGGAAAAGGAACAGTCCTAATTTTTCATACAAAATGTCCTCTGTCTATTGCAGAGAGACATTAGGATAGTTTTATGAGAACATTTCTTCCATGATTTTGTATTTACAGCTATGGAATTTCATCAGCTACTTTAAAAATCTAGTCACCTCCTCCAATAATCTCCTTCAAAATTTTTTAGTCAGCTCTAACTGCATCAGCAGCAGGCTCAGTGAAATTATTCAGTATTCATAATGGAATAGAAAAAGAAGAAGAATAACACAGTCTCAATGAAGATAGCATGGAGACCTCTTTCTAGTGCGAAAATTGACTACTATTATTATACTGGGCCCCAGCTTCGAACTTACTTAAAAAAAAAAAAAAGAAAAAATCAAAACCGCACAAGACAAAAAAAACATTCAGTGCTAGGACTCTACTTCTAAGGAAACTACACAACATTGGGTTAAGAAGTTTTGTAAAAACCTACCAATTACAATTTGGAAATCAAAAGTAGACTGTATCACATGTTCCTTACCAAATGCTAGTAACTTCTTCAAGGAGTTCTAAAAAGGAACTTCACTTTATAAAAGTTATGTTATCTATTCCCTGGAATCATTTCTCTACATTGATTCTCCAATTTTACCCTTTTAGTTTTTACTAAGTTGCCCATTAAACAAAATAGACTTACTAGCTTGTAGTTTTCCCAGATCTTTCCTAGAACCCTTCTAGAAGTTATGGTCATATTAACTACCTTCCAAGACTCTGCAAACTTAAGCAAAAAATTACATACAACAGTCAGCACTTCAGCATCTTTAGGATTCCTGCGTGAATAGTTCATAGTCTCCCAATGCATATTTTTCTCATATTTGTTCTGTAGCAACTTCTAYTAATGCTTTAATCTCAGACAAGTCCATTGACAGGATGTTAAAGTTGGGCAGATAAAATCCTTACCTTCCTCTCTAGCAATGACTACCATTATTTCCAGAGAACATGGATAAAAAGTTAATCTCATGGTAAGGTTTCTAAAGATATTGTACTGTGCAACATCTCTGCGTTTCCCTGTATTTTACATTAATCTGATTAGAATCTTATTTTGTAAGACTAAATATGAAGTGTATTAGACCAAAAATTTAAGATACCTGTACCTGTGGTCCCAGGCAGTTATCAGCTGTTCAGCCCTGTTTGTCAAAGACCAGCCAAGACCATGAGAACAGGCAAACTTTTTAAATATTGCCCATCACTTGGCTTTTCGGTTCTGAYTAGTCATATATCAACTCTATCCACAAAAACTAAGCAGCACAAGGCRTTTTTCAGCTATCATAAACAACAAAAAAAAAAAAACGCAAAGACATTAGAATGAGCAGTGAGACTGCAAAAAACAGAGGACTACRTGTGCTGCTAACTCTGATCTATCATGCAAAGGCTACATTGATGGAATTACGTAAAATGCTCTACCCCTGCATTTGCTTTTCCAATTAGCAAGCAGTTACCTTGATTGCAGGACAGGACAGCTTCTTTGTGTCTGTGCATTTTCATCTGTGTCTGTGCCAAATACCACCATGCTGCTGGACACTGGCTAGTCTTCTGCAAACCTAAGAGAAGAAGAGTTAAATAAACAAARCTGCTTAGGGCTGCAAAGATGCTGTTGGTGGTAGATGCTATACTGTCATCAAGAACACTATCACTGGATAATCAGAATGAGACTGGCAGTTAACAATTTGAGTCTTATTTTAAAACTGTTCTTGACTTACATGCCCCCCAAACTAAGGTAAAAGCCAAGAAAAATTTAAGCTACTGTTGCACTTAGTTTTGTGCGTGTTACATTTTATCTTCAGAAAATAAAGAGAAGATAATAAAGAAATAGAAAACACTGGCCTAATGTGCACTTTGATTTCAAAAGAAATCAATCTTCAGTTTATCAAAAATCAACACTGAAAGTCTGCAGACTGCTTCATAAAGTTTTACTCAAAAAACTTAGAAAGTAGAGCAGTTCAGGAACGTTAGCCAAATTTCAAGTGTATTCTTAAACATGATGAATGTTTTGACAAAACATCCAATAGTTTTGTAAGGCAGAGGTATTCGACTTCCACAGAAGACTTTTTTTTCCCTCTTCCTTCTAGATGCCTGAACTTTTGTTTCAGTTTTTGTGCAAGACACGACATTTCAGTGTGGGAAAGCTACTGAAATAGTAGATTTAATATTATTATTATTAAAAATAGCTATATATCCAAATTAGAGAAACAGGTTATTATTATTCAACTTAGTCATCAGTGACCTGGATGCAAGGACAGACTGCACCCTCAGAAAGTTTGCTAATGATACCAAGCTGGGAGGAATGGCTGACACACCTGAGGGCTGTGCTGCCATCCAGAGAGACTTGGACAGGCTGGAAAGCTGAGTGGATAGGAACCTCAGGAAGTTCAACAAAGCCAAGKGCAGAGTCCTGCACTTAGGGAGGAATAACCYCATTCACCAGTACAGACTGGGGGCAGACCTGCTGGAAAGCAGCTCTGCAGAGAAGGACCAGAGAGTCCTGGTGGACAACAAATTCACCATGAGCCAGCAATGTACCCTTGTGGCCAATGATATCCTGGGATGCATCAGGAGAAGCTTTGCTAGTAGGTTGACCTCCCTCTCTACTCGGCTCTGGTGAGGCCTGGAGTATTGTGTCCAACTCTGGGCTCCYCAGCACAAGAGACGCATGGAACTATTGGAGAGTCCTGCATGGGGCTACAAAGACGATTARAGRACTGCAGCATCTCCTCTATGAGGAACAGCTACAAGAGCTGRGCCTCTTTAGCCTGGGGAAGAGAAGACTGAGGGGGGGATCCCATCAATGTGTACAAATATCTGAAGGGAGGGTGTMAAGAGGATGGGGCCAGACTCTTTTCAGTGGTGCCCAGTGATAGGATGAGAGGCAATGGGCACAAACTGAAATACACAAAGCTGTGTGAACATGAGAAAAAAAATTCTTTAYTGTCAGAGTGACAGAGCGCTGAAATAAGTTGTCCAAGGAGGCTGTGGACTCTTGGAGATATTCAAAAGCCATCTGGATACAATCAGGGGCAACATGCTTTAGGTGACCCTGCTTGAGCAGGGAAGTTGGACTGGATGATCTCCAGGGGTCCCTTCCAACCTCAGCCATTCTGTGAATCTTACTCTATCCCTTGGAAAAGGGAAGTAAAGTATCAGAATCGCCTGGCTGATTCATGATTGCTTATAACCCAAAGACTTCTATTCCCAGWTTTCTCCATAAGCCTTTTTTGCCCTGGTCATGTAAGACAAGGGTTGAACATTCCATGGGCAGAATGAAAGTGGGTAGTCCTATTTTCCCTAGTATATTAATGAGTAATTTTTGCWCAGTTTTGTCATTTCAATACAAGCAACATATATACTAACTTGTAAGTCRACGTTTACAGTAGCAGATATGCTAAAAAGTCCTTTATTTCTGTTTAGACACCCAATACAAGTGTTCACATATTTACAGTAAACAGGTCTTAAAATGATATACTGTAAGTTTATAAAGAAGTCTTTCTATAGAAATGCAGTGATGTTCTATAGAAATGTAGGAGTTGTATTTTACTTCATAAATTCTCCATTCCTTGATGCAGTTGCTATTGCTATCTTTACTGCTTCATCTAGATACTTTCCAGTAACAGTTTGATTAAACAGGTTTAAAGATGATAATAGTGCAATACCACAGAGCTGACTGCGATAGCAAATAGCAACACTGGACTTCAGAGATCTGAATTTACGTAACTATTCCTAAAGCTATATTTAACAAACATCTAAATCCTAAACTAGTCACAGAGCTGCGTATTCTTTTACAAGCTAGTGGGTCTTTTTGTTACTTGCAAAAGAACATAGGAGGTACTTTAACTATAAAATCCCCCAAATATCCACCATAACAAAGCTCTTGGTCAAGTTGGAGTATCTATACTTGATATTATATATTTACCTTCAGTAAGGCTCTTAACAGCCTCTTCATATTTCCCTTCCTGGAGGCATTTTATACCTGAACCAATAATGCCTGGACCACTACTTGAGTCCATCTCCAAGAGTTTTGAAAAACAGTGCAAGGCCTCTTCAGTGAAAGCACCTAGTTTTAGGAAGAGAAATACTTTAGAGAGCTGTGGATCTAAAAAAGCACAATAAAATAGAAGTCTGCGACCATGCAACAACACACCTTATCTTCATAAATAATTTCCTTAAAAGTAAAACTTCTCAATTGAGCTTAACATTAATTTCTTTTCCAGACTTGGGGAGGGGGGGAGAAAAAAAAAAGAAAGCCAACTTCAATTTTTGAAGCCTTCAGAGAAAAAAACAAATGAGTGGCTACTTTTGAAAACGCAGAGGAAGGGTACAACATTAATGCCATGCTGTTCAGGACACTCCTGAAAACAGCAATTATACACTCTTTCAGATCCCTGCAATACTGAAAAAACTACACTATTTTTTCCTCAAAGGCTCTTCTCTTTAGAACAAGCATCTAAACAGATTTGTTCATTCTCTATTCACCAGTTATTCTTGTAAAGAAAGTTTTGTTCATTTGTTTGTTCTTTTTACTTTTTCTTTTTTTAAAAAAAAAAAGCTGACAGGCTTTTCCTGTGTCAAGAATAACCTAAATGTAGCCCTTCCTCATTCCTAAAGTATCGATTAATGGTCTCCACGGTCTCTTCAAAGCTAATCTTCGTTTATCTAGACAGGCTGCTTTTAAGTTTCATAAGACATTTGTCCTTTGTGACTTCATACATTATCAGAATTGGACTTAACTGAGTATACATGTTTACTTATTTAGAGGACAGCATTAAATTAGAGCCAAGAAATAGCTAAGCTATAGAAAGCTAAGAAATAGCAAAACACTTCATTTGCAGACAGGTAGAAATATAGCACAAAAAAATTAAGCAACATACTTGTATGGTGCCTTGAAAGGCAAAAACTTGAAAGATCATGGTCACAAAAGTAACTATAAAAAGAGGTATTTTAAGCCAAAAAATATCTAAAACCATCCTACTCACCTGACTGAATAAAGTGCAAGCAAAGTACTTCTAAAGGATAACTCACAGTAGGATACAAAGCCATCATATCATCACAGGTCTTCTTCAACCTAAGTGTTTCATGAGGAAACTTGAACGGGAAAACAAAAACTTATGTGAATTATCAGATGTGGAATATTATGTCTATCTGCTGAAGAAAACAGAGTAAAGAAATCTTACTTTCGACAAACACTGAATAAAGTCTTTGTAAAGGTTTTGGTGCTCTTCACTGGGAACACTGTCAGAAGAGTTCACTGCATGTTCAAACGCAGTCAAAAGCTGAAATAAGAAATAATTAGGAATGCAAAAAGCAATAATCTAAGAACATGTTATTCTTCACAGTCAAATGCATATTTCAACGCTGTTATCTGGATACTACTCACAAAGACTATACTCATAGTATGAGTAGAGAAAGTTACAAAAYAATCAAGTTTCATGTTGAAGTAGTACTCAGATAGGAACCAAAGCACATTAGTYTACCTGTATCAGATGAAATGGTAATATCCCGTTTCATAGCACAGGATAGTAGAAGGAAAACAAATTTGTAGGAACCTAGATTCTTCCTTGAACCTAACACTCCATCCAAAGGTGGACATGGTAYCACAAAACCTCATTTATTGCCTATGCTTTGCTGTCAGCCTTCCTCACACTGCCCTGAAGAAATCTAGTGTTTTATTTCTTGACCTCTCTACACACATGGAAAATCATAAGCTCCATAAAACATGAGCAATAAAGCAAGCATGACAAGCAAGAAATTGCCCACAGCTTGTTAAAAGTGAAATGCTGAAAAGGAAGTTGTCTTCAATCCCACATCTTTCCAGGTTCAAGTATCATATTCTGAGCTGCAGAAAAATAAACTAGAGATTAGAAAAGAAATCCATTCCTGAAGTCTGATAAAACTTTTTCCAAAAACCCTTTCTTTTTTCTCCTTTTTAAAATCAAAAACAAGAGCAGTGCTGCAAGCAGCACCTTTTTTCTATAAGAACTCATAATTTAGAGCACCCGTCACCTCAGAAGGTACAGAATCCAGAATAATTTCCTGTCTGAAATTAATTTCAATTTATATCTTCTACTGTTCTAGAGCATGGCTATAAATCAAATTGTAGAAGAGAAATCTCCATCCTTTCTGTTGAAGCAACTTTGTTTTGAAAAAAACACAAATAAAACAAAATTAAACTTCACCTCCAGAGAACACAAGATCAAAAATTTATGATCCTTCCGTTTGTAAGCTCCCACTTCTTAGGAGAATGTCAAAACTAATTGGAACAATCTAGAGAAGAGAATTTAAACCCAAAGATTGCCTGTCAAGATAAGTACCTTAACCTCTTTGAGCTTCTTACAGAAAAATTCCCAGTGAGGTAGGAAGAAATGGAAAACTAGTGCAAAACTACCTCCTCAACCTATGTGTGCAATAGGGAGTTACTGTTTTGAAGAATATGAACATTCTAGACTCTGACAGAGCTATAAATATGCTAGCAGCTGTTCTGTTCAGCCATAACAACACAGTGATGTTTCTGGTAACATGTAGAAGTAGAGTTAGGTGTCTCTGTGTTACAAAGTAAACCTGGGCTTCTATACAATTTAGCTGACAGTTAATGAAGGAGCTCCAGAACAACCACTTGGATTTAGGTACCTTATTTCACCTAAGGTCTATTTCAAGGACCTGCCCCTCTCTAGAACTGTTTCTGTTTCCAAATGACTCAGAAGTCAGAAGGTAAAGGAAGTCTACATTTTCTTGAGGATCTTAGTATCACTGAAAGTTAATGAGAAACAGAGTCATAAGAGTTGTACGATTTTTAAGGCTTCATATAAARTATGGCTTTATTCTATATGTACATATATAGATGAGTAGGATTGAAAAATATTACCAATTGCTCGGTTTCATTATCCTGATTTTGTGTTCTGTCTGTCAGTAACTGGATCATCTTCTTCCAAAGTTGATGAAGCTCTGCATTATCTGCACCTCCCTCCTGTTTTATCTGTATAAGTTTGTTCAATGTTCSAGCAGCCTGTCAACAGGACACAAATGAATCACRGTGTAACACTTTCAAAAACATGAGGGGTCTGATAGGAGCTTTCCAATTACTGTCAATTCTAAGCAAYGAGTTTCAGCTTTCCAGATTAAAAGGCAAAACACTATTAACAGTGTTTGGCAAGTAGGATTAACAAGTTACCAATGTATATTATTTTGAATAGTTAACAGATATCATAGGTTAAATACTACTATATTACTAATGTATTTCAACTTCTGCACTTACATTTGCATAACGTACCACTGCAAAGAAACTCCTGCACTATTTCTTTAAAAATTCAAAAGAAAATAGAACAATCATAATTCATAAACAGAAAAGGGAAGAATTCAAAATATTCTGACCTGCTTCTTGAAGAGCCAGAAAGCCTAGTGCCAGCCAGAGTAGTTAAGCAACAACTGGCAAAAGTGGCATTTTCTATAAGAGGCTGAGAGAGAGTTACACAGAGGTTGTAGAAGGGGAAGCAAACACTGGATGATAACACGAGTACACCAGTAGTTTAAATTTGCCTATATTAGAGTAAGCTTTATGTTAAATAGTAACAGAATACCTTGAAAGAAGCTGTGAGTGCTGGTGAAGTCCTTCCTATGGCATTTATCAAATACACAGGTGGGAAACATGCTGTAAACAGCAACAAATGAATGAACTAGTATACCCTGACTAGGAGAGAGCAAGGAGCTTGCTTACACCCTACAGCAGGCATCAGGGTGACATTCTGAGTCACTATCAGGATTTACTCACTTTCTGATTAAAACAACAATAGGTCTGAAAACACTGCATGGGGTTCTCTGAGTGCTCACTCAGATGTCTACCTTCCAAGACATTGGAAGGAAGGAAGGCAACACCGATAGTACGAATTCTTACTCTAGTTTTTGGAGGAAAACAATAAAAATAGACCTAGACAGTCTTGTAAACTATGTAAAGGAGGAAAAAAAGCCTTGTCAGACCTAAAACACTAAGAACAAAAACACAGCAGCAATACATGCTAAAATTTCAGCGTAGAGACATCAACAAGACCTAGAAAGAGAAAGCAGGATCCTGAAGCCTAACTTGTGGTTTAGTGTGGTACATGAATGGAATCTACCTTTGTATGCTAAATTACTAACGCTGATTAGTTTTTAGCAATTGGTGGACAAAAAAAAAAAAAAAACCTTTGGAGCTAACAAATAGTCCTCAGGCTGTTAATATAGGACTCAAAGAATTTTTCATTTTCCATTGCTGGAAGAAAGGTAGGAGGGGGAAGATGGTACAGTGTAAAAGTATATACTGCCTTGTAAGAAAGCAAACTTTTGTAAGAGTAAAGAAAGAGGAAACGGCCTAACTGCAAGAATAAGTAACCTGTATTACTGCACGCACAGTAGGCAAAGCTGGTGTCGAGCCTCATAGCCATTTAACAGCTCCACCTAGTGGTAAGCTSACAAGGGCCACTTATTTCAGCAGTAGTCATTCTGACATTGACTYTGGCAGTGCTAGGTGGGCTGATGCCCTGTGACCAGCTTTGCATCTGCTTCTCGTTACGTAGAGAATGCCTGTAGCTAAGCCACAGGCAATTAAGTTTAGGTTGTTGATAAATCCTATTTCATGCTATGGCATGCAATATCGGGACAGTCTAGGAAGGGATGAAGAGCTAACGAAGTATCTGGAGTTGGCTRAACTAGACAAAGGATACCCGGCTCACATGTAAACATGCATTTGGGATCRCATTTGTGTTGGCTTCCAGAAATAAAACAGGAGAACAAAGTTGCACCCTTTTCTTCAGTAACGCTAACATCCTTTGTCAAGTTTTGTCAGTTTAATGGATTGTCTCCAAGTCTAGTAAGCAGTGGAAAAGAAAGGCACATCATTTAAATCAGTTACGCCCAGCTGTGGTCCACAAGGAGACCATAAGTAATCTGAGATCCAAAAAAAATTGAGATTCCTAGATGAAAAGCAATTAATTCTTACAAGAAATATCCTTCTGATCAGTAAAGAGAAAGTAAATGAGTCACCTACCTCTAAATATTTCTTGTCTTGATGATACAGCTCCACAAGCTTGTTACATACATCACACCATTTCTGCTTGTCACCACTAGAAAGGAAGAATAAAATTCCACACAAGTAAGCTGTTTAAGATTTCCAAGATAGAGTGAAGCATCTTTCAAATCCTGTCAATTAAGCTTTAATAAGTTAAGCTTGCCAAACAAATCTTTACAACAAATATCATAGATACCCTAAAAAAGTTTGCTTATTGCTACTTTAACTGAATAGAAATGACTTCAAGGGATTTTATTGTTCTTTCTGAGCTATTTTCAAACTATGGGGGGGGCTGGAGAGGGGAACCCAAACCCCACAACACTACAGTCGACTATGGGCTCCAGTGACAGTTGATGAGAGTTAGCTGTGTTTAGGATCTTATCTATATGAACTAGATGACTCATGTAACATGATTCTAAAGYCACATAAAAATAAGCCTACTTATTGACAATAATGCAGACTATGAACCATTTAACTGTAGTAAGTACTTCAAGATAGTGAGTTTAAACAGTGGACATTGGATAACATTGGAATTTTCTAACCTGCTAACAAGGTACAGTTACTACAAAAGTTTTTCCCTTATTAAAAGGCACAGGAACAAGAACTATTTCTACTCCAGGTTTACACTACAGAAAACCTGAGTAGCCAACTCTTATCCTTTCATATGACAGTTTAAAAAGAACCAACATTGATGGACTATCGTGTGCACTAACTATGGCATTCACTGGATTTTTTTTTTTTTTTGAAGGAACTAGAAATCTTAGGTTGAATTGTGGTATTTGATATTCTTTACCTTTCATAGAGTTCCAAGAGCTTTTGGTAAACATCTGCTAGGTCTCCCTTGACATCTGTTTGGTTGGATTTCTCATATAAATTCGCTAACCCCTTTAAAATAAAGCAGATTAGATCTTTCAAAAAAGTAATAGTTTATGTACACAATCGTAAGTTAAATTTATATTGCAGGTTCTGCCTACAAAAAAGATTTCAATGCTTTCAGCAGGATCAAGTGCCAATGCACAATCTCTGAATAAAATCTATGTTGGGACTTTCTGTATAGCCTTCTGAATCTACTCACTTTAAGTGAAAAGTTTGCCTCACTTTCTTAACTGATACTGAAAACTGATTGAAACCTGTATATATTACATAATCTTGCTTGCATACCAGACAAAACATAATAATAACGCACACTAAGTCATATGGTAGATGCTTTATATCCAAGTATTATACAGCCCTGTAGAGTAACAAAGACAGACAGAGCCGGGTGGCTAAACAACTCACAAATTTTCAGTATGCCTTGAAATCAGGCACCAAGAGCTGTACTTAACGTTTTATATTGAAAATACAAGAAAYCTTACTACATTAGAAAACACTGGATTTTGGTATCTGATAAACAGATACTCAACCTTAGGCTTCACAAGTCTCCAACAAATAACCATACAACGTTACAGGATGTCATGTATACAACACCCAATGCACAGCTACTGCAGATGTGTATTATTTTTCTCTATCACAGTGAAAGGCAATAACACAATTCATTCCATACCAGAGGCTGGAAAAGTAAATCATAACATGAAATATTTTCTCCTCTACGGGAGAAGCACTGTCAAGTGTTTCCTGAGCCATGTGCATGGCAATTCACACTGCTTCTATGCATCAACAAACTTACTATATGTGTTTTAATTCTGGTGCTTCCTAGCACATTTCAGCGTTATCTCTTCTACATAGGAAGTACAGCTTACATTTACTGGAGGTAAAGATTGCCCTGCTATACACACTACCTTTGTCTTTACTGTGGGCACGCAAATAATCAGAACTTCAACTACTGTGAAGCTTCACTAGTACTAGAAAAATTTGCAGAACCTGAAGAAAAGACAACGCAAATCTTAGCTTTGTTTTGTTCCCATATTTAGCTCCATAACAACACCTTTCATGGGAGAGAATAAAGCTAATTCGAACATAAACATACCTGCCATGCTAGTAACTGGTTCGGTTCCAGTTCAGCAGCCTTCTTATATGCTCCTTTGGCCTGATCTGGCTGCTCCAACTCAGCAGCCGCCAGGCCAATAAAYACCCAAGCATTGTAGTTATTTTTCTCTTGCTTCAAGACTGTCTAGAAACATGCAATTTTAAATAAAAATAACGAATAAAACACATCTTACAGATTCATGTACCAACTTTTAGTAATAAAGTTTTGTGAGTTCTTCTGTACAGAAACATCAGGAGTTAATATATTTTTAGTAAAAAGCTAAAATTAATAAACTTTAGTTTTCTCATGACAGCAAAACATCRTATTTGAACTGCTCTGCTAATAACTGTAACACAGCAATTAAGGCACTCCTGTTGAAATCTTGATAAGAAATAGATTTTTATCRCAGTTGCCCTTAATATCCTCTATTCCACATGTAAGCAAATGCAAAACGGGAGAGAAATGGAGCTTGCTTGTAGGCAAGTAACAAGTGTAACCAGTTGTCAACTATGCTACAATGATAAAAATTATGTCAACAAGATCCTCCACACTTCCTGCATTACTGTACAACTGTAGAGGGAAAGGAACAGCAAACACATACAAGTGCAAAAATAATTATTTTCTAAGTAAAGTATTAATTACCTTGCAATGCTTTAAGGCTTCTTTATATTCTTTATTTCTTATTGCATCTCTAGCACTCTTCAATGCTGCTTTTACTTCCTTATTCGACATTGTGGCTACTAAGTAAAAAGAATACATAATCAGCTCTTATAAAAAAAGATATTGCACTCAAAGCATCATTTCTATCCAACTACAATTACATAGAAAGAAAAAAAGCACTCTAAGGCAAKATTCTTGCAGCAGTTACAGGTACTACATCTGCACAAACACAAGTATAGTGCAACAGGCCAAAACACATACAGTGTGATCACTTCATTAAAAATTCCTGAAACAAGTAATATGGTTAAAATGCATTAATTACACTTAGACCCAGCAAAGAATTATGTCAATATTCCAAACAGTTAAAAGATACAAACTAGTTACCCCAGAGTACGATYTTAGTTCAAGTTTAAGACAAATTCAAATAGTACGAGAGCTGTTATACGAGAGTCACCTTAGATTCAAAGAACCCTGGCATACGAAAGACACTGGGTACGCGGTTTCTTTTAAAGCAGCAGTTCCTAAACAGTGATCTGTGCTTAAGACATATCATTCTGGGCCTGTGCTCAAGAGCTTCTTAAGAAGTGAGTATACTGTGGACGTTCTTCCATGCTGTCTCCAGCAGTATTATTGTCTGCCTGACATTTATATTCAGACGTGGGCCACAGCTACCCTCTCTCTTCACACACGTTCATGACAGATCCTGCTTCTGACCACTGATGCATTGTCATTTCAGGGGCAGGGGRAAGCATTTAAGGATAATTCTAAGAAGCACTCATGATTACAAAGTCTGCTATAGCCATATGCTATTTTGATGCATATGTTACATAGTCCAAAACAAACTTTAGAAACTACACAAACACCATGATCATGGCTGTCTATATAGGGTAAGGCTAAGATTGTGGCCAGTGCAGACACTGCTGAGATTGAGGAAGTGACAAGCCAGAGAACAAGAAGTTTTTAAAAAGTTGAAGAAAAAAAAATAACGTAGAGTGGATCAAGAGCCTAGCATAAAATTAAGAGGGAAAAGATAAAAGAAGGTAGCTGATTTTAAAAGGTCTCTTATAACCTAAGAAAAGAAAACCTGGGAAGCTGACATGGCTCAGCAGTTCCTGAAGATCAAGCTGCCTGCTCGCAGGGAAGGGGCTCCTCAAACCGCACCAGCACAAAGAAACACGGAAACTTCACGTCTGAGTTCCATTTTCACCTACGGAGAAAGGCAGAAGCCGCGTGAAGGCGCGCAGAGGCGCCCGAGAGGAGCCTCGCCGCCGCCGCCGGGGGCGAGCCGGGCGGCGCGGCAGCTCCGCACCCCCCACCAACGGCGCTCGCGTCTGAGGGCGGCCAGGGCCGCCGCTGCCCGCGCATCGCCTCGGGGGAGCCGCCGGCGGGACGGTGCGGAACGGCGCGCAGGCACCGGCAGAGCCGCCGCCGCTCGCCTCG
>NW_028185628.1:984419-1012580 GCF_003343005.1 Rhea americana
GCCGCCCTTGGGGCCCCGCTTCCTGCCCGCCCTGCCGTGAGCGGGGCGATGCGCGGCGCGGGGCCGGGGCCGGGCGGCCTGGCGCTGCTGCTGCTGCTGCTGCTGGCCGCGGGGCGGCAGGCGGCCGCGGGGCAGGCGCGGCCCAGCGTGGTGCTGGTGGCCTGCGACTCCTTCGTGAGTATCGGCGGCGCGGCGGGGCGCCGAGGTGTTTTTTATCGAGGTTTTACTTCGAGGAAAGCCTTGCTCTCTGGGTGTCATCCCAATCTCGCCTTTCTGTTAAATCCAAGCTCCTTGTTTTCACTTCCAAGGTCTTTTATATCCCATCACTTCTTATTCACTGTTGAGAAAACATCACTTAGCTCCCTGTCAGCTCAGGGTGCCGTTCTTGATTACACACTTAAGAGCACTTTCTTGCCTTTTTTCATGTTGCTTCTCGTTCTTGGGATCTATTCTTCCCAAATACGTGGGAAACACATTTAGTATCCTTCTTCAAACCTCTTCTTAAAATACTGTTTCCCGTACTATCAAAGATAAAGCAATAGCTTTTGTATTATAACTCCTTATTTCCTTTCATTCCTCTTTGCTGCATTCTTTGATTATTGTTTTATTGCRAGAACATAAGCTTTCTTCACTTTCCAAAGTAATGTGTGATCTTTTTTTAGATGTTAAATTTTCGCCAAAATTTCAGCTTTTACTAAAATTGCCAAATTCATGATAGTTTTGATTTGGGGAATTTATCAATGACCACTTTGTTTCAAGGAGCAGACTAATCTAAATAAGGCTCCAGTATGTCTTAATATACAGGAAGACTCTCATGACCATCTTCCAGGCATTAGTGGTATCTTTGCAAGAGTGACTTGATGCAACTWCCTTGTATATTTACTGCTGTAAATATTCCAGTGTCAATTGTATGTTCACTGCTGTAAATATTCCAATGCCAAACAAAGGATGTTTGTCTGTGATGTTCTGTACAAGAACAATCAAGAACAWGGTGCCATTTCTGAAAGCTACCTACTCCACAATAGATGCTTGCCTAGTGCATGGGAAGAAGAAAAAGTTAAAAGATCACTGTGTTGCAGAAGTTTTTGATGAGATGGGTGGTGGAGGCAAAGCTGGTTAAACATTCTGATCGCATCTCCAGTAAAGAACAGGCAGAGCTGCGTAAAGTTGAAACTAGCTGATAGATTTTCTGGAAAAGAACCTTAAGTCCTGCAGGCTGTCAAAARGTATGACAGCCATTTGAAAATGTGCCTGCGTTTGTTGTGATTAATGCTATGTACAAGAGACTCACACCTTTGTTTTCTGGGATTGTTTTAAAGTCTGTATGTTCCATCTATCTTGTACACATTTTCAACCTAGAGCTTCAGAAAGCCTTTGAGGAGCTGGAGCATTTTGTTCCAGCCTTTCTCTCAAATATGTTTTTAACTCTGAGAATCAGAAGATAGAAGGCCTCAAAAGTTCAAGATACCTCTTTTTATTGATACTTGACTATGTTTGGCTTGCAAAGCAGTGCCTGCTTCGTAGAACAGCCATTTTTTTGATGTTAAGTCTCATACCAAGCACTGTGCTTCTTATGAGGGTTGGTGGTGGAATCTACTGGCTGTAGGTAGTTCAACTCTGAAATTGCTACATGAGATTGACTGAGTGATGATGGGCAGCTGTCTACATGCTTTTGCTTGCAGTAGAGCTCAAGTTCATGAATGAAGTGTGCTTGCTTATGTTACTTCGAATAATTCCATTAGCTCAGGTACTTCAGACCTGCAAGTCCTTTRCAGTTCTTAGAGAATGATTTTCCAGAAATAGCTTTAGTGTTTTCATCTTCTTMGTCTCTCACAAAAACTTACTACTTCCACTAGAGAGACATGTMACTTGTCTGTCCTGTATCAAAGAATTAACTACTGAATCCAGCTGTTCAGACAAATCTTCATTTTTTGGAGAAACATGATTATCTTGCTGATAGGAATGAAAAATCAGTCCTGTACTTTCTAGAGAACACTTCCAGCCCAAACAAAGTTCCCTTCATACTCAGTGATATTACAGATTACACATCACGTTCCATGTTACCAATACCAGATATTATAGATTACTTTATTTACATGTTAAAATGTTACTTTATTTACAGTTACTTTATTTACATGTTACTTTATTTACAGTTTCTCCTGCAAAGTGCTTGTGCTGAGATGCCATTTGTAGTACGTAGCAAAATTAGGTGATCAGCCTTGTATTGTATTCTGATCTGCAGTGAGAGATTGCTGTATGTTGGTCCATTGCAATATGATGCTTGGATGTCACTGTCAGCTCTACTGATGACAAATGGAGTGATTTTCTCTACTGTGTTATGTTCTCCAATAGGATATTCTGTCAGAAAATGAATTGAGAGCATTGTTTTCCTCTACTCACAGTCTCTGCTTTGAACTGTAAAGAATGCAGAAAATAAAAGAGGGGTGACTGAGTGTCTAGTGGGAAAATGAAGTGGTCATATTATAACATTAAAAWATTTTAAATGATTTTTGATAAAATAGAATAATTATAATTTAAATATTTCAGTAATTTAAAACAATTCTTTCTTACTGTAGAGTACAGTTATGCTGCACATATCTCTGTAATTGCTTTTTCAAAACCTTGCCAAATGTGACTATATAGTATTATTTCAGATTTTCACAAGGAGTGTATAAACTAGCAGTTCTCAGAATTCTTATATGCRTCTACCTGTTTTGTTCTAAGCTAATAGCATTTTCTGTTGTCTTTGGCATTTTCACTATGACTCACATGATAGAGAAGAATTTGCAACAGTTTTAAATGTTGCATTATTTTAAACGTAAAATTTCATAGGTGTTAAGGCCCTGGTCTTGCATMCCTTGAGACTGTACATGTTCTTTAAATTTTCAAGTAGATAGTTGAAGTTCTCCATGTGTTTCTAGGTASAGACTTCAGTGAAGCAGTCAGGATGTTTTCTTGAATAAGACTGCCTATTCAGTATTAAGAGAAAGCAACTCCTTTCATTTGCTTTTAGCCRTATCTGCTGCTTTTTGGTTATGATTTAGCAGGAGAAAAGAGGTAAAGTTAAATGTTTTCTGCTGAAGWTGTAATATCTCACTAAGTAAATCTTTTTTTCACGTTTTTCACATTAAAAATACAGCAAAAGTCACTGTGCAAGATTCTGTATTAAAAGTCATATAATGATGCTTACTGGGTCCAGCAGAGATCAAGAACCCATTGTGTGAAATTAGGCTTGCTCAGTAGAATATTTTTTTTAGGCTGTGTGTGGGCATAAGTAAGTTACCAAAGAGTAACAGTCAGCTGTTTTACTGTGTTTTTTGATATGWGAACTATTCTCCCTTAATAAAAATAAGATAATTTAAAATAATTAGTAGGATGGTCCACTCACTACATSAGGTAAGAACTTATCTGTTGGCATTTATGGTGCAGAGGCTGATGTGGTGATTTGTACAAATTTGTACATAGTCTTTGGTACAAATGAGCCACTAGCTGGTGAATTTGTAGCTTGAGTTTGATGCACTCCACCGCCTGCCTACTTGCTTTTGAAAACTAAATGCTATGCAAAACACAACCTTTAAGCTACCCATACTTTAAGCTATTCATGCTACTGTCACAAAGGTAGGGGAGGGTTACTCAGATGCTTAGAGTTGCTTGGGAGATCTATTAACGTCTTTGCAGGTGCACTGTCAACAGTCCTTTCACCAAAGAGTAGTGTAGTTTAAGACTGGCTGAGTCAAGACATGTTATTGAACCAAGGTAAGAGATACAAGTGATGGAAAAAGACAGTGACCTAAAACAGGGCTGTGTGCCTAGTTTCCTGTCATTTTCAATTTTATACTRTAGAAATGATTATTCAGAAGTTCTGAGGTTTTTGTTTTAAGTCATTGATTTAAAATCATAGCTAAAGAAATGGATAAAACGAAGGGTCAGTAATRTATCACAAGGGAGCCATTGTAGACTGTATTTTACCAGGAGAATAGCCTCCCTTCAGCTTGCTAATCATTTTTCTTGAATGTAGTTTGGAGTAAGTTCACAGAGGCGTGGTGTGGAACAGAAGAACAGGGATGAGGAACACAATTCTGTCGACACATAGAAACAGCCATACATGCCARTACACAAGTCTGCATCAGGATGCTGTATGACTCCTTTTAATTTTTTACCATGTCTATCACTATTCAATGCATTGTGGTAGAATGCTAAAGGAGAAAGTTCCTGCAAAAGTGGAGCTTAGAATGCATATAGCAGTACAAAGGAAATAATTTTATTGTGAAAAAGTACAGTTATCTTTTATAGTTACATTTTTTAGTGAGTAATTCATTTCCTACTGAATTAATGAAAGTCTTCTCAATACTTTTTTTWCCATACTTGAGTAGAATTGCCAGCATTTCAGTAATACAATTGCTGGGTAATGAATGTGAGAATTACTGTAGGCAATTATTTGGGTAATGCTGCTTACATTGTCTTTTTTTTCTATTTGATTACAGGATGGACGCTTGACATTTTATCCGGGTAATCAGACTGTGGCCTTGCCTTTCATAAACTATATGAAGAGATATGGCACCATCTTTCTCAATGCCTATACCAATTCTCCAATTTGTTGTCCTTCCCGTGCAGGTAGAACCACAAAAAAAAATCATATGAAAGAAAATGATAAATTCTTGGACTTGTCAACTTAAATGTATGCTTATGGTGGGCGTACATCAGTTTTGGGTCTTTTTGTTTTGTTTTTTAGTAAGACYCGGATTTTTCAGTGTGTTTCTGAATCTATACAGTCTTCTGATATTTGGGCCCTTTCTATCTTCTACTTCTCATGCGTCTTCCYTTCAACCTTTTATTTTTCTTTTTCCAACTACTTCTGAGCTCCCAAATTGCTTTGCAACTTTTCTGAAGCTTCAGTATTTWAAAAAAAAATCTTCAGGATTTCTATTGAAATTGTCAGTTTGCCTGCTACAGTGCTGAAGCTTCATTCAGAGCTATTCTCCCTTCCCAGTATAAAGGTAATAAATCTCTTTCCTGTTGTCAGGAAAATGTATTAAATAATAACAGCAGAATAAATTAGTAGCTTTTAACAGTACCTTCCAGTGACATTTATTCCAAACACTCTGTTAAATACATAATGTATCTTTCAGTAGCTTTAACTGAATACTTCAGTATTTTTCTTGCTGCAGTCAGAGTTAGTGCCCTATGTACAATTCCACAATAACAGAATTTTGCTGGAAATTTAGTAGGAAGCTATGTTCTTGAGTCAAAAGTTACATCTTAAAATATTTCTAGCCTTTTTAGTTGTTGCAAAGACCCTCCAGATGTGAAGTAAATGAAATCTCATCTGTAGCTAAAGAGGAGATCCACCTTTTTCTGATGCCTGCATTGGAAGAAGCMATCTGTCCTGACTGCAGCAGAAACACGCTGTCAAATCTAGTGTTGTATTCCATTTATGCAAAACCTAGGACCTATTTTTATTTCTCAGGGTCATTTTTTAAGTGAGCAAGATTATGTGAACATGTTGTTGGTCTATGTGTTGTTTTCTCATTAGTGATTTTTGAGCCAGTTTCAGTTGGTGAGAACARTAATCTCCTGTTAGGTTATTTAACTTCAAAAAATTTTTGTGAAAACACCGGCTGTCACTCCCAGTGGGGAAGAGAACTCAACAAATCATCRGTTCTGATTAGCGTTTCAGATGATCCATCAGCATGTTCACGACCACCGGTCAGTCATCACAAGTATGGCTCAGAACCAGTGGGGCATCTCTTGTTTACCTAGTAGCTTGGAGACCTGCAAGGAGCTGAGGGTAKGTCTATTGTGTAGAGGTCAGAGATGATAGTAAAAGAGGAGGTGGCCAAGGAGGATTTGGGGTTGATCTGAGGTCTTGTTGTGGACAGTAGGTGAGGAGAGTAAGAGTATTGCCTTGCCATTGTATGGGATTACACTCTTAGTTCTTACAGGATATTTCCATTGCTAATAGAGTAGCCTAGTTTCGTTTTAGGATTCCCTTTGACTCTAAMTTATCTTTGTGTATGTGTGTGAAGTGTAAACCATTCTTGACCAGCTGCAAAGAAACAATTTGKGATTTCAGTGAAATAATTTGTCTTACATTTCCTTTTGGTTTCATTTCTTAATGTCCTCTCCCTTAATAATTTCCTTTGCTTTAACACTTGGCAGTGAAATAGATTACATAAAAATAGTAAAACTGAGAACATGTAATATTTATATAAATAATACATTCTAATTCTCTTCACAAATATACTTAAATTTAAATTCACAAAAAATCTAACTAAAGTGAGGGGAGACGATGCTCTGAAGCAAATGTAAATATACTACTGTTTCATCAGGATCTGTACTACTGTGGCATTTTTTTTCTGCAGTCAATAAGCATATTTCAATTTCATATTTCATATTTCCTCATCTATAGAGAAAGCTTCATTTAATGACTGTACAGCATCCAGAAAGATGTTGTTCCATGATTGAGGGGTTCTGGGGATTATTTAATAAAGGTTATTTGTTACTCATATTGATGATGATAATAAGATTCAGGAGATTAGAATTTTATATTCCCTTTTCTATTGGCTCACAATGTAAACTTTTACCTTTAAAATAACAAGAAGGTTGCCATTACCAAGTATGTATGTATGTATCTTATTTCATCTTATTTTAGATGGAATGTACCAATTGTGCTACAAAAAAAATCTTTTCTTTTTCCAGCTATGTGGAGTGGTCTTTTCACTCATTTAACTGAATCTTGGAATAACTTCAAAGGCCTGGATCCAGATTATGTAACATGGATGGATCTCATGCAGAAGTATGGCTACCACACACAGAAATACGGGAAATTAGACTATACCTCTGGACATCATTCAGTGAGGTAAGCAGAYAGATTATCCTCTTATGGTATGGACAGGAATGAATAAATCATGTAGTAGTTTGGCAAGAGCCTTCTATCTCTGACTGAAATGGTAGYAGCTTTTATTTTAGAGGAATTATATTAGGAACCTAGCAAGGCTCTGTCCTGCAACTTTATGCAGAAGCAAGCATATCTCATGCAGATGCACTTTGTCTTTTACCTTTATCTGGAAGATGAAGATCAAAATTGTGGGTTTGCCCAACATGAAAGAAGGCTATATTTGATTATTGGTATTGCTCACAAAGGAAATGCATAAGCTGTTTTTGCCTTTCCTTGAGACTTCTTAGCTTGTTTATTTCAGCAGTGTAGGAAAAGCAGAAAAGAAAAAATACATAATAATATTTGAGTGTTAAATCTACAATCACAAAACATACATTTTTTTAAACAATGGTATATATTACAAGTTAGTAATTAGTAGTATATAGCATTTACATACTGCTTTTTTATCTACAAAGTACTTTATAAATATTACCCACTTGAGAAGAAAGTTAGTTGCCTAAATTAATAAAAACTTTTCCAGTTTCACATGGTGAAAAAAAGAAAGGCTTTTTTTTCTGTTCTTTCTTTTTTTTCCCCCAAATGTCAAGTCTATATTGGAAATAAGGGATCATTCAGCTACAGACTTGAAGCAAAAGCTTATGATGTTCATGTTTATTTCTTTTACTAAACAGTGTATATATTTAAGTACTCTAATGCTTCCTTGTTGTCTCTGTCTACACCTCTGCTYAATAACTTACTATGTCAGCTATGAACAGATGAATGTTCTTCCTCAGGTCTTTTGCTTTAGAATCTTATTTGAAGACCGAATTATCCTTAACACTTCTCTTTTTCAGTAAGAAGCAGTTAAATATAYAACAGTCATATTTTGATTCTTTGTGCTTGTTCGTATGAATTTCTTCACTGTGAGAGTGACGGAGCGCTGGAACAGGTTGCCCAGAGAGGCTGTGGAGTCTCCTTCTCTGGAGATCTTCAAGGCTCACCTGGATGCAACCCTGTCTAACAGGCTCTAGGTGACCCTGATGGGTGGGGAGGTTGGACTAGAAGATCTCCAGAGGTCCCTTCCAACCTTACTGATTCTATGATTCTATGAATGATAGAAAACTTTCTGTTGCTATCAGCGAGGAACATAATGGAACAGTAAGATGAATGCTTACAGTTGTTTGTGTTCTTGCATGTTAAAGATGGCTTGTTGTGAATGCCCCAGGCATTTGTGCTGTTTAGAAGAGTAGTTGATCTTAACAATATAAGGTTGTTAAGATCAGCATAATGTGATGTGCCTATTACAGAACCATTCTATGAGAAAGCAAAAGGTCAGATTTTGTACTATTTAGTAATGCAAGACAGAAGTAATTCTGTGGGTGCATCATTCTTAGGCATTCTAGCACAGTCTTTCAATAAAAATTACCCTGGAAAATAAAAATTATCTGCGTTATTGTACAGACCCTTGCACTTTTCTCTTTGGCAGGGAAAATTTCATGTTGTCTAAATGGTATAGCATGCACTCAGACTGCTCTTCACTGGGATAGAACAAATGTCATAACTTTGAAATGTTTGTCTCTAAGTCACTCCAGGTTTAAAAAAGGAGCAGTTCTAAATAATTCCAAAATGTCCTAGCTATTCAAATGATTACAGGAACAAAAGGTGACACGGAAAAAAGGTCGGTCACACATAAATATGTGGATTCCAAAAACCTTCCTTTCAGTCATCTGAGCTGAAGACTGTAGAAGGAGTCTCACTTCAATACAAAGTATCTCAGGTGGAGGGTGCGAAGTGGAAAAAATATATAGTGCTTAGTACTCAGCAAAATTTTATTATATTGGAATAATTTTTTAAAAAAACATGCAAGACTATACAGAAGAGGAAGGTAATTTTTATGTTGTTTAACTTTCTAAGTTTGTAGAGTCTGCTCCCTCACAATCTCATACTCATATACCTACTGAAAAAAACCAAGATGTGTGTCCAGGTAGTGTGAACAGGGTTACTTGCATGTGACCGGACAAGACATGCCATCTGATGAGGTCTTGGTGTGTTTCCTGGTTTCCTGTTGATCAGCAATGATGAAGTGGGTTTTTTTGGTTGGTTGGTTGGTTTTCTTTGCATAGGTCTTTAACACCCATTAGGAGTAAGAAGTTGGTTTAGTGTGATATTTTGCCTGGAAGTCTTGCTTACTTCATGCTTCAGGAAATTTAGGTTCCTCTTTTGCGGGTATCTTACTATATTCCGTTTTGTTATTGGAATAGCAGGAAGAGGAATGGCAGGTATAGTGCGCTATAACATTGTTGCCACTATGTTACTGGAGTGCAAGTTCTGCAGTAATCAAGTAAACAAGTGATCTGCAGTAAGGTCTCAATGCTGACAGCATCTTCCTTAGTGTTTACCTGTTTTACTGCTGTTCATTCATGTCCTTGGCTACTGATGCATGCCATTGCTTTAACTTTACTCATACCTATTTCTTCTGGTGCTTTCACACTTTCATGTTTTTGTTCATACCAATCTTATTATTTTTATTACAAATCTCTACAGATTGAGAAATAGATTAAGTCAATTCAAGGTTCTGCAAGAGTATAAAAGYATCAGTATCAATGGAGTCATGACCGTGCAGTCTGATTTTTCTCACTCTGCAATGTATAGATTTATCTGCTGTAGTGATGGGGTTTGAGTCGCACAAAGCAATGGATATGTAGGTGGACATCCACCAGCAAGGTACAGGAAAGTTCATATCTGTAGTAGAAGTTCTTATTAATTTTGTGCAGTCTTAGATAAATATTGTGATATCTTTCAAATTGCGGTCATATGATAAAACTAACGGGCTTTGTTACTTTCAAGAGTCAACTTTTTCTGTTAAAGGAAAGCTACAGTTAAGATGTAACCATATCATCACATAATGTGACCAAATAGTTCTTAGTCTCATGACTAATTCAGTCGGCTGAATTCATAGACACTTCAAAGGTATCTGATACTGTAAAGTATACATCCTTATCCTAGAGTAGCCCCTAATGCAAATTTTTGATTATGTTTTTAACTTGCCTGTCAGTGAGAGTTTGAGATCTGTGCTTAACAAGATTAACCCCTTATTTTGTTACTTGAATAAATGTGGGTTGAGGTTGAGAATAAACTAGAACAGATACATGGTTAGTCAGCCCTTCTATGCCTCCAGAAGAGGAATATGGAAATGGGAGCTTACACATTTTTCTTTCATTTAAAAAATAAATACTGCAAATAAAATTTCTCAGAGAAAATGTACATCTCATTTCTAGCATGGCATCTGTGCAGACATTAAAAATCCTAAGTAGTTAATTAAGTAATCTATAAATAGTGTGGAATAGTTATAATGAAGGTTTCTGTTCATTGATGAAATAATTAGAAGTGTCCTTTTGTTTTAATTTCTTGTTAAAAAGGAGACTAGCAAAGGGAGATAGAATGGTTCAACTAGCATGATATGGATGCTAAATTCAGTGGACACCAGCTTGTTCCCAAAAAAAAGTGATTTGGCGACACACAGTACACAACATTATCTCTTTAGAAATTTAACTTAAATTAATTTTGCTTAAAGAGCAAAACCACYGCTCCCTCACCTGACGTAGATACTTTGATTAAAAAAGAATTGTTAACTTTCCTGCTGCAATATTAAGTTATTAAGTTGTGTAGTTGTATGGCATAAATAGATTCTGCTTTTTCTTAAGCTCTTGCAAATAGTGCATTGCAAAGACAAATAAATTCTCTCTTTAGATATGGAAGTTTAAATATCTTCAAAATAGAAATACATAATGAAATATACTAAGTATCCATTTGAATGTGACTTATTTGTAAGATGATTAATCATAGCTGCATGATTAATCAGATTTGAAGAAAATGGCTGCTAGGAAATACTTATAAATACATATAAATGTACATACTTACATACATAAAAAGAAAGACCTAGAGCTTCAGCCTCCTGACTGTTGAGTATGTGAAGCCTCTGCTGCCTATCTGTCAAAAAGACTCCATTTGTCCTTTTGAATGTTAGTGGCTGTCTTCATGTAAGAATTAAAATAGATGTAGGTGTTGACTATCGTAGAATTATTTTCACTTAGATTAATAACAGTAGTAATTCATTAAGCCTTGTCTTCATTGTTTAAACATTGTTATTTTCCCATCCTTTATTTCTCTCTGGCTTTATCCATTCTATGCTTGTTATCTTTGGAGTACTGTCTGCTAGCAAAGGAGATATGATTCCCCTTCATTAGAGTTGGGATTCAGTTTTGAAGATTTTAAATAACTACCTGTCAAGTCCTTGCTCTTTCTGTTTAAATTCAAAGGTTGAATTTAATATTGCCCCCTTTCTTCACCCCTCCACCTAGTCTTTTGAAGACATGTATTACAGCATATCTTTTTCTTCTCCGCTGCCTGAGGATAACTTTTCCTCCACGTCTGTGTTGCCCCCAGAATGGGGGAATGGTCTGAGGCTTTTTTTGGTTTGCATTTTTCTTTATTTAGCTTTGTCCTGACCTCACTCTGAGTAGATGATCAGACTAGTCTGTGGCCTAAGTAATGTATTTCTCTGTATATATCAAYATTATGACATCAGATGCAATTTGACATATATACACACAAACCTTTACCATCATCTGATTTTTATATTTATCAAATATATATTTATCAAATACATATATATCTCTGTTGGTGGTCTAGCTAATTAAATTTGTTCTGAGTAATTTGATTAAGCCTGTTTATCTKGAAAGCGTGTGTACATCTAAACAAGGCATTAAAACAATAAAATATGTTTTGTTGCTATAGATAATCTTGGTAGTTTTTCTGGAAATTAAAAGTATACTGGTAAAATTCCTGTGGGGATGAAAGCAGTTTGRTATCTTTAAATACTGATAATGACGTGTTTTAGTGAAAGTACATGATCAAATCTTGAGCAGTTTCATATTTTCTTTTATCATTTCTATGGTGATATKAAAATTGCCATTTTAAATGGAATGTTTCTTTCCAACTTTTGTTTATGGCAGTTTTGGTGTTATTCACTCTGGCAAAGAAATAAGGACATCTGCAGCTCAGATTTCTGAGTGTTTCAGAGAGGCAACAGTTGTAATGATATTAGAAAATCTGTTCCAAAAATATTTTATCATTGAAGTGATGTCTTTTTATTCCCCTTCCTTTCTCCCTAGACCTTTTTTTTCCCTCTGTTATTCCCTATTCTTGGTAGTACTTATTGACTGCATCAAAAGGAATTGTACAGGATAAATCACTCTTRCAGATTTTTGTCCTGAGTGATAGTGTTTAAAAAGCTATAGAAGTACAATCCACAAAACAGATATTAGTTCTAAAGGCAGCTACTCCAGGCAAGTTAGTTCCCAAAGGACTTATTTGAATAACAAAAATCCCAGSCCATTTACCAGATAAATGGCACGTGAGTCAATGGCAAAATGTGGAGTAAGGTCCACAAGATGCAGGTGCTATTTTTGAATGCTATTTTACAGAGGCGGGAAGATGAACCATTCTGACATGAAATTATTAAAAAAAAAGAAGTTTCAGAAGCAGAAAAATATGACTAAAGCTATAAATATCCAATAACTATTGATTAGCCTAGTAAAAATGTCCTTTGTATAGAAGTTACAAATAGAATGCAGCTATGTTTGTATTGAATTCTTAGCTCTTTTTACTTGGAGGAAGAGAGRAAAAAAAAGTTTTCACTGAATATGTATCTTGCATATATATTTTTAGTAACCGTGTGGAAGCCTGGACCAGGGATGTTGACTTCCTGCTCCGACAAGAAGGGAGACCCATGGTCAATCTTGCTGGTAATAAGACGCATATGAGAGTGATGGAAGCAGATTGGCAGACCACGGATAAAGCAGTAAATTGGATAAAGGAAGAAGCCATTAACTTTACTCAACCATTTGTTCTTTACTTGGGATTAAATTTACCACATCCATATCCATCACCTTCTACAGGAGAAAATTTTGGATCCTCTACATTTTTAACATCTCCCTATTGGCTTGAAAAGGTATATGAAGATGGAATTTAAGTATAAATTCATTTATATGTATGATGAAAAGTGTTTTATTCCTCACAGGATAACTGTTTCTCAGGTCAGACCCAATTTTTATATTTCAGTTCACTGTAAGAAATATTTGGATGAGATACTAGATTTCCAATTTAAGACTGAACAAAGAGAAGTGAAGAATTTCTGTTGGTTATGGGAAAGGAAAAGGTCTGTTGGCAGTAGTCACTGATTCAGTAAAGAAATTTTTGGTTCAGAGGTTAAAAATATATCTTAAACTATATACTAAACTATGAAATAGTTGCTATATTCAGTAATGGTCTCAGGTTCATTGTTTATAACATATTCCATTCTCTGATGTTATATGAAATCAGTCTGTCCAACTTTTATAGTGAGAGATTGACTTTGCCTGGACTGTTAAGCCAGAACTTGAAGCAGTAATGCAAAGTTTAAATCTGTCTTTTCTGTTAACTGCTTTCCTTGCTAGTCTAACTTTTTATTTATTTATTTATTTTTAGAATGTAGAAAAGTCCCATTATTTCCATATGTGCAAAGCCAACAGATACCATTCCATCCCGAAGGAGAAGTAAACATTTTAAATCTGTGTCTTGTGTGGTCCCCACATGCCCTCATCTGTCACAAAACTATAAATAGATGACTACAGCTTTCACTGTATAAAAGTCATTAAGATTTTTCTGTAGCTGAAGAACTGAGAATTAGGTTTGAAAAAGACTTTATACTTACTTCAAAAAAACATATGCAGTTTATATAACTTTTTTGGCCTTTTCTTCTTGGGGAACTGCAAAATCTATTTATCTAAGTGCCACAAAAATACAGATTTAGCAAAAGGAAATACAAGTTAAGGTTGAAAGATGTGGGTTCTTTTATTCTAGCAGTGGTTGGAAGTTTGTGGAGAGAGAAAGAGCATTAAAGAATAATCTGGTTTTGCAAAAAGCAAGATCCATGTTGAATATTAAGGAAAACTTCCTAGGTGCTAACTGCTAGGACAGAGGTTTCTCTGGAAGTGGTAGTACTTTCTTTCAGTGGATTTTAGAACAGATTAGCTATAACCTCTCTGACAAGTGTTTGTTAAACTTAATCTAGGTCAGGTACTTGAACTTCTTGGTTTCTTGATCTCCTTTCCACTACTATGTATACATGTTTGGTTACATGAACCACATGTTATCATTTATTGACCATTTGCTGATTCTACTGGAATGTATCTGCTCTGGAAGAAGCAATCTTTAAAAAAAACCAAAGATCAATTTCACAGAGAAATTTGAGTGCAAGGATGAAGAACTTAAATTATATGTTTACTGGGGACCTAATAAAGAGTGGAGTATCAATGTGGTATGTTTATGAAACCTTGTGTTGCTAAGCAGATGGTCTGCTGCATTTTGCACCAGCTGGCACCTTTCTGCGGCATGTGGCTTTCTTCCTAGATAGGAGTTACAACAAGCAAGCATAGAGATTTCATGAATCCTTAAAACTAGATCCCAGTCTGATAGAAAAGGGTTCATCTTCTGACCAGTCATGGATGGAGGTGGACACTTTTTGCAGCCATTGCAACTTGAGCAACTAATAAATACCATTTGAGGAATCTGAAATGTGACTTAATGTATCCAAGGACCTTCAGTGTTGGGAGGATGTCTGAAGCAGTTGTCTGCAGTCGTTTAATCTTGCTTGATTTCTTTTTGTAGCCAATTTCCTGTAGGCCCTAAGGAAACTTTAGGTTTAGTATGTCTGTTTTGAGTATTACAAAGCTGGGTTCTGTCACTGTGTTGTGGGCACTTCAACTCTTGCTGTCTTGCCAGCTGTTTAGATGACTTGATGTGCCTGTTGGGTAACTCAAGAGAGATCGACTATTTTGGGAGGTAGGGCTTTGTAGGTATCGGAACATGTGGCCCAGTGTAGTCAAACGTGTCATATGCTGCAGAGATGTACACACTATGCATATGGCTGTCCAGACAGCTCTTAATTATCCATATCAGAGACACAGAGATTGTACCTGCCTTTGGACAAATCCACGTTCAGTTCAGCAAGGGTTGGTACTTTAAGTAAGTGTTACACCAGTAAATGGAGGATGTAATGCTTTTAGGGTCCACTTGGATCTGAGTATTTTTGTGCTGCACAGAGCCATGTAGACATTAAGTGCCTTAGTTATTTAATCAGGGAGAAGCACTACAAATGTGTGGGGCCAACCCAAGCACGGAGCTATGCCTGCAGTCCTGGGTGTGTGCTGCCCAGACACCTGAGCTGCTGCTGCTGCTCTATGTGAAATCAGCCTTGGTGCAGGAGTACCAGTGCTGTCACAGCTGAGGTTTCCTGCAGGACTTGGGACCAGCATGATGGTGTGAAGCAGGAATCTTTATCTGAGCTCCAAGTATAGTATTCTTTATCTTCTACTACATGAGATATGCTAGCATCACATTTCTCAGGGATACAGGGGAATTGAGTATATATCTCTGAAGAGGAAGGAGTGCTGTCTTTACCATGTCTGGGTTAAAACCTGTCCTCGTGCGGATCTGGAACTGGGGTGTGTGATAGGTAGGAAAGTCGGGATGGAGACTTCGATCGTCAGCTGCAGGGTCAGCTAGAGCCTGGAGAGYCCTTTCTGCTTCTGAATTCTCACTTCTGAAATCACAGCTTTCCTACGGGCATGAAGCGAATCAAGTCGGAGCTCGATACAATCCCTTCCTCTTTTGTATTAGATTTACACGTTCAGTCAGCATATCTCTCACAGCAATATGAGTAATTTTAGCAAGTAATATCATTAGAGCCTGTGAAGTATCTTTCCTGTAATACTTCATTAAAGCACAGAAAAAAAAACGTAGTGTAGCTTTTTTGGGATTATATTGCACATTGTTGTAAATACTTTTGTGTGTATCTTGATACTTTTTGAGTTTCTCAGTACTTTAAAGGGCAAATACCTAGTGTCTTTGATTTGCTTATTTATCAGAACTTGCTTCTACATTGTTATAGTCTTGGCTTCAGCTCTGATTATTAGAGAAGATTTTTTAGAGATAAATGAGAGCAACAGGTGTGCTTTTATTATTTAATAAAGTCATTTTTCCATATTAAGATTACATTCTTTTCTGCTTTGTAGTAATCTGTACTTTAAATCTGCAAGTTAGAAGCTCTGTTTTGCCTAGGCAAAATACATGTGTTATAGTTTGAAACACTAAAAGCTAGTACTTAAGCACACAAAACTCTGTGTAAATACCAGTTTGAATATACAAATCTAGCATTACATGTAATTGAATGGCTCCTATTTTTTAGTTTCAAACTCATTTTACACCTCTCCTTTATAACTAAATAGCTTGACCTCTTTAGAAACAAATAGAAATGTATTGGAAAATTGGACTGCCCTACTGAGTGCTTTTTATCAAGATATCAAGACTTTCACTCGCTCTTCTGGAGACCTTCCCAGTAAATTTCGTTGTTGCTCTATAGGCTCATATAACATCCAGTCTTTTTTATACATATGGTTCATAGTTATCCTTTTATGAGGCACTATGCCAATACGTCTGTAATTACTCTGGAATACAGTTCTAGAAAATTGTTCTGCAGCATCTCTTTCTCTTAAAAAAGATATCAGCTGGCAAAGCACATATTTCTGGCTCCTAGCCTCAGTTTCTAGCTGATTTTTATAGCCCTCCTGTCTAACTAAATGACTTGGTACCTGTGAAAACAGACGGAAAGTATGGAGGAGGTAGCAGTACTATGTAACAGATAAGCAGCTGGTGTTTCCTGGACCAGAACTTCAGTATGGTTAATTTATACTTTAAAGTTTTTAATTAAATGTGTTTATAAAAAGAAATGTTTGCTTCACTTCCTAAAGTAATTTAATTTTCACTTATTTTTAGGTAACATATGAAGCTATTAAAATTCCCAAGTGGTCTTCTCTTTCAGAGATGCATCCAGTAGACTATTATTCATCTTATACCAAGAATTGCACAGGAGAGTTTACAAAGCAAGAAGTGAGGAATATTAGAGCATTTTATTATGCTATGTGTGCAGAGACAGATGCCATGCTTGGTAGGTAATGTTTCATAATGCAGTGGGATTTTTTTGTTGTGTTTTGTTTGGTTTGAAGAAAATACTGATATGAGGTTGTGGAGTCTCCTTCTCTGGAGATATTCAAGGCCCGCCTGGATGCAACCCTGTCTAACAGGCTCTAGGTGACCCTGCTGAGCGGGCAGGTTGGACTAGAAGATCTCCAGAGGTCCCTTCCAACCTTACTAATTCTGTGATTCTATGGTATGGTGGGTCTTTTGAAATAACAATTCAGATCTTGCTTAATCAATCTATATGATAAATAACAGGATAGTTTTTAAGGCTATGTGAATTCAGAGCAGACTGAAAAGTACTAACAAGAAAAAAAACGAAAATAAATGTAAATTTTGAGGCCCAAGTAGTTTCCTTGGAGACGGAAGTCATATGCAGAGTTTGATCATGGAATGGATGACTACTACTCATGGATTAAACAATAAAGTGAGCTTTGGAAGCCTTCCATGTTAGGGTATACCAACGTATTAGTGAAAATTAAAAAGAAAAAATTAATTAAGCATTCAGAATTCTTCCTAGTTTGTTTTAAGATCTACATATGTAAAAATTATAATGCAAATTGGTCTTAATTGATAGTGTTTTATTTCTTAGTTCAAGAAATGACAGTGAAAGAACAAGATTTTATTTGCATTCTAATATGAAATTCATGAATAAATAAGCTAATCTTTTAGCAATGTTAGAAGGATTAACTAATTGTTTTAAAAGATACATAGGATTATCTTTTGCATTTATGAACGAAATCATAAATGGGAGAAAGAGATCAAAAGGGGTCTGGTAGGCTTGAGGGAATGAAGATATTGCAGAATAACTCTAACTAGGATTTAATTCAGCAATGTATTTTAGATTGGTAACTAGTCTCTTTAAACAAGAATCATCTCAGTGAATTAACATTAAAGATGTGTAAGTGTTTTGCTTAATTATTGATTTCATTGATCCTGCCCCATCTTCCATGCATAAGCATAAGGCCTCTTGTGGGGAATTAGGCACAGGAAACAGAGATATCTGCTGATTCAGTACAAGGACCCTCAGGAGTCCGTCACACTAAATCTAGTATCCTGACTTCTGCTGCCCTGTTTTACTTCAGTTGCATTAACTATCTATTATTAGTTTTGATGGAAATTATCCATAGGTTCATGTAGCAAAAACACATCTCAACCTCTGGTACMTCCTCGCCCTTCAAAATTTTTACAGCTGTTGTTCCAGCTTCCTCCTGGGAGGCAGACCTCTGCAACCTCACTTACTACTACATATTTTCTGGACTGGAGTCTTTGGGCTCTGCCTTCTACACCAGAGAGAGGAGTTTCAAGGCCTTTGAACAGGATACTTGAGAGTTTGCATGCTGCTCTGAAGGTATACAGAAGTTTAAAGGAATATTTTGAACATATTTTTTCAGTATCTTTTTCTTGTTGCAGGWGAGATTATTTCAGCTCTGAGAGATACTGGGCTTCTTAAAAGAACAATTATCATATTCACTGCAGATCATGGAGAACTTGCTATGGAACACCGGCAGTTCTATAAAATGAGCATGTATGAAGGAAGTTCCCATGTTCCTCTTTTAGTTATGGGGCCAGGCATCAAACAGCAGCACCAAGTATCAAATATGGTATCTCTTGTGGATATTTATCCTACTATGCTTGGTGAGTCACATTACTTCAAATGAAATTAAAGTTTTTGCAGTTACTAATTATTATTATGCATCTGTATTACCATCAGAATTAGGTCTCTACTTTCTGATGCAAGTTAGAAGTACTAACACAATTGGAAATAACACTTTATCTGAGGAATATGCATTCAGATTAATATAAAATGCAAAAAGTGGACAGGAGAATTAAATAAAGGAGCTGAAGATGTTCCTTATCACTGTTACTATTCTCAACACAATTACAGAGACTGACTAATTATTTATTAAAAATCTTTGTTTAATGATCCTATAAGAATCAGACATACTTTAGAGATCAGTAATCCTTACTATACCTAACAATTTACTATAGAAAATACACTGTAAGTGCATCCAGAGATGGGTTTAAAGCTCAAAGGATGTTAACTTTATTTATCAAAGAAATTTCCTTTTTAAAGGGTCATGTGGAAGAAACGTAAAGATCTTTCTATAGAAAATAACAATTGACCTGGGCAAGCATAATAAGATATAAGAATGGGTATGTATTGGTTATGGGACAGAGAATCAAATAAAAATGACTGACATCAAATTACATAAAAATAGATGGAAATTACTTTTTAAGAGTGAATTTCTGAACATCTCATAAATCATATAAAACATCAATCTAATTGAAAGTAAGTATTAGGCCATTTTATGCTTTATCCAGGATTTTTTAGGCTACTGATCAGAAAAACTGTCTCTTYAAAGCAGTCTTCAAAGCTCTTTATTTAAGAAATGTCAGGTGTGCACTGCACTGCAATTGCCTGAGGGAATTTGATGCAGAAGGTAAAAATGTACTTCTGTAAGTAAAAGCCAGTGAAGAATTCTTTTGTATCTTCTTGTGAAGAATCCTTTTGTATCTGCTTTTAAGCTGTTTCCTAAAAGTAAATAAATTTATTTACCTGCCTGTCCTTGAAACTTTAAAACCAGTTGGCCAGTTGAAAATAACACAAGTGGCTTTCTTTTTCTGTTCCAAAATCTGAGATGGAACCTGTAAGTAAAGGAATGTGCCCCAGATATGGTCCTTATATAAGCTGATGGTATCACACTTAAAGAGTTAAAATCTCTCTCTCCTGATTTGTGCCTTTTTGCCAAATAACATCTTTGATAAAGCGATTTGCCATCCTTCCTTTTTGTCTCTCTCTCTCTTTTTTTTTTTTTATTCTCCGAGAACTCTGTAAGTTCTTTCCTTCTGCTCTATCTTCCTGTAATCTGAATGTCAAAAAAGCACATAAATCAAGGTGAACAAGAAAACATGTAGAACCATCTCTATCAAATACTAACTCTTCAAGCAGCATGCTAACACTCACTAGTGAGGAAACAAACTGTAAGGTTTTTTTATGATAAATGTAATCGCTTTGCTTTGCATTGTCTCAAGGCGACATTTTCTTCTAAGACACTATCCAGGGGCTTTGCTGAAAACTCTCTCTCTTACTGATCTTGAGGTTAGCTGCACCCATACAAAGTGTAGTACAGATATTCAGGATCCCAGCAGAATCTGTGTGATACAGATAATTAATCCAAGAGTGCTTAAGCTCCCCTTTTTAGCAGGTCATAGCATAACTTGTCCTCCAGATAACGCTGTCTTTGTTGGTCTTTATGGAAGTACATTTGGAGCTCCACTGGAGAAGCTGGAGCTATTGAAGGTACCAGGCTGGAAAATTTTTGCGTTTGGAAAATGCAGTGACTGCAATTTATACCATTACTTGTGTAGGATTTCAGAAGAGGAAGACACATATCCCTTTTGCATTTGTTTAAATTTAGTATGTATTTGTTCAAGTTTTTAGCCAACACACTGGAAGCTACTGGGTTTATATGTTACAGATCTTTCTACTGCTAACTCAAATGCAGCCTTAAAGTCTTTTTATTTACTAGAACAAGAGCTAAAGATTAATGACAGCTGTATATACTGTAGAACAAAACAGAGGAGAAGTAAGATATGTGCTGCTAAAGGGAAAAAGTCACCTTTGGGCAATCTATATGCACTGGATATCATTGTAAAAAGTGAACTAACCACTCTTTATAGAACAGGAGATAAAATACTCCACAGTCCACTGCAAAATGGAAAAATTTGAATGACTAAATGGTATGTTCAGAAGGGTGATTAAAATAGTAGTACTTTCATACTCCATTTTTAGGAAGCACCAAAGTTTATGTAACATGGGTGGGATTCTCAACTATGCTTTCTGGAATATCTCTGAGGGATCTTTGCAAACTTCTGATATTGACCAGATCTTTGGGAGCTAGAGACGCTTGCCCTGTAAGTTGATACAGGGGGCCTGTCCATGTTAGAGCATCTTCCAAGGGCCATTGAGTAGGCTGTCATGTCATCCAGAGTGTTCGCTGTATGTGCACTGTACTGGTATCACCTATGATATCATCTTTATCTCCAGCCCTACCACAGAAACAAGTGGCCTCAGTTTCTCAGTTTCCCTACCTGGAAGATGGTAATAACTATAATGAGCACTTTTTGTAAAGCATTTTGTTACTCAATGATGAAGAATGCTCAACATGAACTTAGCACACATACTATCAAAGTAATGGTTGTGCCAGGTAGATTCCATATCCACGTTAGATATGGAGCTTTTAAGGTTCTTTATGTCAATTTATTTATCCTACCTGAGGAAGTCAGAGCAGAAAGGAARGGTATGAACCCATGAATAAAAAGACGAAGAAGCACCATTCATCACTGATAGTTTTAACGTCAGTTTTAACAAATATCAGTTTAACAAAGTTGATACTGCCTTTGGTAAAGATGGTGGGCAAGTCCCTTAAGGCCTTTTTATTATTATTTACAGATCTTTGGGTTCCTGTGTTACCAGGGGAGAATGATTAGAAATGCATGTTTTATTTTTGCAGCAGAACTGCTGTTCAAACACCTTTACTGTTACATTAGTCTCTTTTTAACTGTGCTAGCAGTTTGACTATGTTTATCTTTGCTTAGATATAGCAAGAATTCCTGTCCTGCAGAACCTCAGTGGATATTCTCTTATGCCACTGTTACTTGAAATGGCAGAAAATGAAGTGTCATCTAGAAGGCCTCGGCCCCCGTGGGTATTAAGTGAGTTCCACGGCTGCAATGCAAATTCTTCCACATATATGCTCCGAACTGACAAGTGGAAGTATATCACATACTCAGATGGCCATTCGGTACTTCCACAACTTTTTGGTGTGTTATAGCTCATTATATCCTAAGTGACTGATTGATTTACCTAAACATAAATTGGCTCTTAACTGACTTTTTGTTTCTTCCAGACCTTTCTGCTGATCCAGATGAGCTAAAAAATGTTGCCATGAAATTCCCAGTAGTTGCACATTCCTTGGATAAAATACTTCACTCTATAGTAAACTATCCAAAGGTTTCTTCTTCTGTTCACAAGTATAATAAGAGACAATTTATCAGTTGGAAACAAAGCCTGGGTCAGAATTACTCAAATGTTATTGCCAACCTCAGGTGGCATCAAGACTGGTTAAAGGAACCAAAAAAATATGAGGATGCAATTGACAAGTGGCTCAGTCAAAGGCCACAAGAATAAATAAATAAGATATTGACGCTATGCAAAACAACACAGATTTAATGAACAGAGGCTATGAAAGCATTATGTATTTGCAATAGTAATGCTATATTTGAAGTATTACAGTGTTATATAAGCTATTTAAGGAAAAATGCCCCCAAAATTCTATCTTTGTCATAGAAAGCCAAAAGCATTCTATATAACTAGCCAGCTCACCAAATGTAGATTGTACCAGATGTTGTTCTATAACATTTAAGTATATATAGGAAAGACAGTGGATAAGTATAAATTATATGTATGGAGTATTATAGCTTATTGCAAAAATGCACAAAGTATTATGCATTAAAACCCAGTAGGAATTTGCATTTCTAAGGACAGACTAAAGGAAGGACTGCAAAATTTAGTGTAGTGGGATACAGATTATCATGAAATGTGCTGGAGCTAACTTTGGTTCAAGACAGATTCTAAATCCATAATRAGTATACATTCTTCCCCCTTAGAGAGGCTGCAGAGGTTAAAAATTTAATCAAAAAGATAACAGCTAGTATTGATCTGAACATAAATGCAGTTTAGTCAAGCACTTATCATGTCATCAGTGGTTTTCTGTCCTTTCAAGATGTGCCTGCTAATCTCTAGATTTTGAATCTGGTACTTACAACTTCCTAGAATTTCCTAATAGGCATTGTTGACTATTCAGTGAACATGTTTAAGATGAAGAGGAAATTGGTCTTACTAATGGAAAATAATAACAATAAAAAAAAAGTAACCAAACCTGTGACTGGAACTGTTCTCTGAGTAGTGCTAGTGTGATTTGCATAGCATAAGACAAAAACAAAGTGAATAAATCCCCATTCTGCCGTTTAGATCCTGCAAATAAATGTTATGAATGAGTACAGAAATGGAACCTGAAATATATACAGAGGGGATACTACAGAAGCTTGAAGAAAAAATCATCATAAAAAACTGTTTTTCATTTTTCCAGGGATGTGACAAAACCAAAGCAGTTTTTGGTAAGGTAAGATTTAGCTAAYTACTCCAACTTGTATTTAATGAAATACTTGTAGCAGCACTTGCATTTGCTTATTCTTGAATACAGGTGTTGCTGCTATAGTAACAACTCAGAATGACTTTACACTTCAGACCTAAATGCTATCTGGAATCCATAATGAAATACTCAGTAGTAACAGTAAGCTAGTAAAAATAATATTTTATGACGGCTAAGCACTGTACATACATTTTGTAAACTACTTGCTACACGATAATTAGGTACATATTTATGTGTATTTTTATTTATGTTGTACTTTTGCAATCAAACAATATGCAGACTAATCTTGCACTACTAACAACTATGTTAGCATTTTCTCATTTTCTTTTTGAGCAGAGAACAAATTAATAATGTAAATAAACCTTTAAGCCCTGTAGTACATGATTATAATTCTTGCTAAAAATGAGTTCAGATGGAATCATTTCAACATAGACCACATCTTAGCAATGTAATGTAAACTAGCTGTGAATTGAAAAAAGAAATATACTCATGTGAATGCTCAGGCAGCAAGAAAAGGAATAAATTAAGTGATCACTTTCCCAGCTTCTGGACAGAATGCATTATATTGTTCAAAATACAGCAAAATAAAATTACTGTAAGCCTCTAGTGTGTGTGCACCTTTTTTTTAAATGATTGAATGTTCAAAGAAATTGTCAATGCTGTGGCCATGATGTTATCTTTCTCTAAAGACTTGAGCCTTTAAAATGCACTTTTCAATAAATGTTAGGCTCACAAAACGGCACTTTGTGATACTCTGAAGTGGCTGCATTTTTTTTTAACACCTTCCTACCATAAACTCCAGTTAATAGCAGCAAGTTTCCAGATAATTAAGGAAATGCCAGYAATGTGCTGGCTAGGACAGCAAAACTAGAATTTCAGGAGGTCAGCTCCTTAAGTGGGTGGTWTGGTGGACTGTGAGCTAACTAGTAGAAGACTGTGATTAGATCCTAAGTCAGTATATATCTGGTCTAGCACTTTTCTTGTAACTGGTCGTCTTAAACTGTTTGTTTAAAACAAAAACATTGATCTGTTTGTTAAAACCAAAACTTGGTCTGCCATAAATTGAGTATGTGTTATTTCTTTGTGCATGAACCTTTGTTCTGAAGGATTAAAAAAAAGGGAAAGGCAGCCTAATAAAATACTGTATCAGTTTGCAACAGATAAGCAACCTACTTGTATTGGTACAGAACTGAACTATTTTAGTTCAAAACAGATACATTTAACAATGTGGCAATATTCAGTTACTCTGTTTTCCTTCTGGTAATACATCTGCACTATCATAAGGCAAGTCAAATGAGGTTTGTAACACAGATTTGGTGAGCTAACAAAAGGAAGAAAATCTGTTCCTTGATCACACTAAACAAATTATGCAATATTAACATTGAAGAGAAACTATGATAGGTTCAAGTGTATTTACATAAATTAGATATAGTCAGGTTAACAAATTTACTTAGACTACTAAAGATATAGGCCTGATTAGCTTTTGAACCTTTATGATTACCTTCAGGAACTCCACAAGAGCAGATGAGGTACTAGTGTACTGAAGGATAGAAATGGCAATTATTTTTGTATATACAAGGTCCTAGAGGACACTGAAGTGATAAGAAGTTGCCAGTGTGAATATGCAAACAAATCACATCAAAATAATTATCAACCTTCTTTGTCAGAATAACTAGACTGATCGRTAGGAAAGAAGCAGTAGGTATACCTAATCTTTCTGTGCAACTTAAGAAAAAGGCATACCTGATCTTATTTTAAAAAGGTGCAGAAATAAATTCTAGATAAAAGTATTGTGAGGTAGGTGCACAACTGGCTAAAAGCTAATTCAGTAGTAGATACTCAAAAAGTGGGAAACTAGCTGAAGTAGGTTCTTTCAAAATTTGATCTAGCACTTTGCAGTGTTTTTTATAAGCAGTTTGAATGCAGGAGGATTTAATAAGCATCAGGCTTATTAAATATGTGAAAATGCACCCTAGGAGAGCTATAAGCAGTTCTGAAAATATGCTAAAACTCAAAATAGTCTTTGTTAACTGGAAATATGATCTGAAATCAATCAAATAAAATTCAAAATGTATTTGTTAAAGATCATAATAAAAAGGAAAGGGAAAACATAAAATGGTGAACAGCTGTCTAAACTGCAGTGTTGCAGGGGAAAAAAAAAAAAAAAAAAAAAAGTCTGGAGATTGTAGCTAGCCAGAAGCTGAGTATGAACGAATAGTATGATGTGGTGACAGAAATAAATATCATCCTAGGATGATTTACAGGAATATTGACACAAGAGGTAATTATTTTGTTCAGCTTAACACAAGTGAATCCTTAGGGTATTGTCTCCAGTTCTTGGCTTTGTATTTTAAGACAGATGTAAATAGCCAAGAAGAAAATAATACAAACAAGAGATTTGTGAATCATATTAGTATTAAGTTTGTTTCACCCATCAGACAGAGAAACCTTGGTAAGTCCTCAAATATGAAGGAGGCTCAAGTAAGAAGATGGCAGATCCCTGTCACTGAGAGTGGAAAAAGAAATGTCTTCATTTTTTCAAGCAGAGTTGTTTTGCTGAACTATCTGGAWTTTTTTTTTAACTGTAAGGATAGTTAAACATTAAAACAGACTATCTAGAGTAGCTATGGAAACTCTAGCCTTGGAATTTATTAAAAATAAGTTGAAAAAAATACTTGAAAAGAATAGCCAAGGTATGTAGGATTCTGCACTAGAGCACAGAGCTGTACCAAGTGCGTCCTTGATGTCTTTTACAGCCCTTCTTTTCTGAATGCTGGATGGTAAAGCTTAACCATTATTTCTTTCACTGAACAAAGTTCAATCCTACTTACAAAGCACACTTTCTGCTTTACCCACTATTAAAACCCTTTCAGAGCACCAGTAAGAATAGTTGTGAATTATTATAATAAGGTTCTGTAAAAATATCTGTAACACAAGCTTACTGTTTTGAAAATGATGTCTCTTTTGCAGGTGAAGCCCAGTTAAACCTAGCTGTTTAGGAGGAAACTCATACAGTTTGAGATGCTACAGATACTTACTGGATAGATCCTGATAAACTTGACAAGTAACTGAGGCACAACATGAGCACATAGTAAGCAATAGTATTAATACATGATACCCACAGAAAAGAGTGAAGCAGTGAGAAAAGGTAGCTTTTTGAGGATTATTGGATGGGTTGGTGAGAGCCAGACATACAACTTGGATATTATGAGCCTAAGTCCTAATGCTGTCACTGAGAACACACAAGAAAAAGTCCAGCTGAAGACCCACTGAAACCCTGAACTGACATTCCTCTTTCGCCATGTAATTAACCTTAATGAGAACCTAAATGTATACAAGAACTAAAAAAATCTATTAAAAATGCTAACAGCTGCAGCCACTGAAATCTATACAAATGGTCACACTATCACTAGTAGTGCCTGTACAGTAACCACAAGCAGAACCTTTTGGGGAGAAACACACTCATGCAATCACAGCATAAACAGCTGATGTTCAAAACYGCAACTGCTCAAGGCTAGCAGGGTGTGAATCAGACTGTGAACCCAACACAGCAACCAGAGCCAGAAAACCAGCTCTATCTTCCCACTCAGCAGGTTCTCAGGGAAGGTCTTGGTGAGAGCTTCCAAGGTCTGACTGTGGATGCTTAACCAAGCTTCTGTCTMTAGATAAAAAGATTCTTGCAGTTATCTGCTCAGAGTTTTTAAAGTAATTTTTGTATGTACAAGCTGTCATCAACGTATCAATAGTATTGGTATGCATATGCTACCGGCTATAAACATTAAGCATGTTTATACATGCTGAGCTCTACAGAAACTGAACCTTTGTATCTCAAAAAAAAAAAAATCTAAGTTTAGTTTTTAAATTAATCTGTAGTGCCAACATGACAAAAAGTATTTAGCTGAAGTGGCTATAATGGAAATCTTGAACAATGGAAGAATGGAGCTAAATGAGAAGGAAATGGTCTCAGTATGGTATTCCTTCATTGCTCCTTGTTACAACAGGGCAGATATTAGCAAATCTAAAAATATTTTAAGGATTTCTGCTGTAAGAAAGGGTATGTTTTGTGCATGTACATGCATGCCACTGCAATGTACCCCTCCAGCCCCCCACTCAGTCTGCACAGATAATTAACTAATGCAAGAATTTCCACCAGCCTGCCTGAAACAAAATGATCATGTTCATACTTYGTACTGGTTTTAAACAACAAAAAAGTCATTCCTTGGGATCCTGATTGATTTTATTTACAAATGAGGTATCACAAAAATTCACAAGGCTTTGAACGAGAACCACATTCATGCAGTTCGCATAGCAACAGCCATCCTGMCGATTCTGCCCTCTTCTCTGAAAGCATTTGACAGGCCTTTGCACCAAACAAGTAGGACATAACAACAACCCTCTTAAAGCAGTCAATGCTAAAGGAACACGGGCACAACTATACCGCAGATAAAACGCTTCRTGACACACGATCCCACCCTGACCCTTTCCATTTCCCATTTCCTGCCGAGACCCCTGCCGCGCTCCCCACATTTACACCTCCCACACAAGATGCGGTGTCTGGGGCAGAAGCAAAGTCCCGGGGCCGGGGCCGCCCCACCGGCAGGACACCCGCGAAGCCCGCCCGGGCCTGCGCCACACGCGGGGTCGGCCCGCGGGAGCAGGCGCCTCGCTGTGTGTCCGAGGAAGGCCCGCGGCAGCTGCGGCCCCGCCAGGGCAYGGCTAGCAGCGGCTCTCAGCGACGGTGCCTGCCTGTGGCGTGGCAGACCCCAGGGCGGCGGAGCTGGTGCTGCCCGGCGGCGGGGTGGCAGGCCCCGAGATGGCGGTGCTGGGGTCGGCAGGCCCCGAGATGGTGGCAGCGGGGTCAGCGGGCCCCGAGATGGCAGCACCCGGCCCTGAGATGGCGGCGCTGGGGTCGGCAGGCCCCGAGATGGTGGCAGCGGGGTCAGCAGGCCCCGAGATGGCGGTGCCCGGCCCTGAGACGGCAGTGCTGGG
>NW_028185628.1:1013525-1029007 GCF_003343005.1 Rhea americana
CAGCCCGCAGCCGCAGAGGTCGGACAGCGCCAGGTGGGCGATGAGGAAGTCCATCTTGCGCCGCCGCCGCCGGCCCCGGCCGCAGCAGCAGTAGCAGCGCAGCCGGCACAGCACCAGGCAGTTGCCCAGCAGCGCCAGCAGCAGGACGGCGCCCGCCGACGCCGCCCGCGCCCGCCGGCTGGGCGGCCACTGCCCCGCGGGGGCGGAGAGGTTGAGGCTGCCTGCCGGCTCCGGGACGCTGGAGAGGTTGGGCACGGCTGCCGAGGTGCTCAGGCTGAAGGGGTCCTCCATGGCTCCCGCGAAGTCCCGGCGGGGAGGGAGGAGAAAGGAGAAGGACAGCGCTGCGCCGGGCAGCCCCGCTCCGCGCCTCCCGCCGGGCACAAACTTTGTCGGCGGCGCTCCCCGCGCCTATATAGGGGCTCTGCCCGTCATGGGGCGCGGGGAGGGGGTTGCGCACCCCCGCGGCCAGCGCGCTCCCCTCCCAGCGACCGCCCCCCGCCGGCAGCCCCGCGCCTCGCCTGCCGCCCCCCTCCAGCCCCCGTGCTCCCTCCGGCCTCCGAGCGGCGGCTTTCGCTCGTGTACCTGCAAGGGCGAAATCCGCGCCTCGGCGGCAGCGAGCGAGCCGGAGGCGGCGGAGATGCCCGCGGCAGCGGTGCTCCGTCCCGGCGCCGAGGTGCTAGCCGCATGGGCTTCAAGACCAGCCGCGCTGCGCCCCGCTCCGTCAAAGCCAAGCGAGGCGAGGCGAAGGCTGTGCGCGCACTCCGCTTGGCGGACGGCGTCCTGTTGCGCGGCCGCGGTGGGCAGCGAGTACCGTCTGCTGCGGGAGGCAGCGACTGCACTCGCGCGGCGCTCGGCGGTGATATTTTTATTGTCTTATTTTTTTTATTATTTTTTTCCTCCCCAAGCACATTTCGAAGAATAGAGCAGGAATTAGCAAAGCTTGTATTAATGAATTACTACTCATGAAATGAACTGTGTTTTGATCCAATGATGAATCCTTCTGCTACACCAACTCACTTTTATTGTAATTGCCACCAGATGGCACTTTGATGCAGGGACGCCTCCATCCAGCATCTTATAAAGTGACTCAGAACACATTAAAGAAGCCAAACTCTTTAAGAAAATGTTAAGAAAAATCTAACTAATTTGGAAATCCACTTAAAGCTTCGAGGGGAGGATAGCCTTCCTCTTTTTGATCAAAATGTTTTAGATTCAGTTCCTAGATACTTARGTTCATTGCAGGAATTCAGTTGTGCTTTGCCATACTTTGATAACTAAGTAACTTGGGAAAAATTTGTCGTTTTTACACGTTTATTTCAACTGGCAGATAACATTTTATCAGTTCCACTAAATCCAAGAATTAAGTTGTGCTTAGTGAGCCACATTTTGGTAACTAGGTAACCTGGAAAAAATATTTTTACATTTTCATTAGTGATTCYGTACATTTGGTTTCCAAACATACTATTGCATATATTCAACGTTCTAAAACCATGTGTTTTTAAAGATAGATAACTACTCATCTGGGGCAGTATAGAGAAAAAAAAAAGTACTCTGCCTTGCCAGATGTTCTAAGTAAAGAGATCATTGTATTGATCCCARAACTTAATTTACACTACCTAATGGCGTTTATGCCTCTAATTATGCTAAGATTATTCYGCCCAAGAACACAGGAATATGTATTTACGTTGCCACCGCGGTTAGGTCGTTGGTTTCCGTGAAGCTGAACACGGCTCATCCACTCCCTTCCTAGCAGGGTGAGGTCGGTTCCGTGAGGCTGTACTGTGCCATACTGTACCTGAGCACACCTGTTTTTTCAGGGCCGATGACGGTTACTGCATGTGATGCCGAGTTTACACTGAAAGCTGTCGGGACGAGGGCTGCCAGTTCACACGTATTTGCAGTGCGGAGAGCCGCCGCGCCCTGCCCGAGCCTGACAGAACCGGCGCTGCCCGTGGGGGCGGAGCGCGCGGCGCGGCCGTTGCTGCCGCGGTGCCCGCCGGGAGCTGTAGTGCCGCTCGCCCGCGCGGCGCGCCCTCCGGAGGCGGGCGGCTCGCCCGCGGGGGGGCGCGGGACGCGCGCGCGCGCGGGGGGCGCGTCGCCGTGAGAGGAGGGCGGCGGCGTCGGTGTCGGTGTCGGTGTCGGTCCGCGCGCGCCGGGGCCCGAGGGCCGAGAGGGCGTGGGGAAGCCATGTCCGGGCATTTTTGGTGTTAGTTTAACTCTGTTTCGTCCCAGCCGGGCAAGGGACCGGCTGCTCCGGCACTGTCCACCCGCCCCGGCGGGGCTCAAGCCCGGCGGCGGCCCACCCGCGGTCTGGAGAGGGGGGTTGGGTTGGGGCTCTAGGGTGTATCCGAGCAGATGTGCTTCTCCTCGCCCCGGGCGTCCCGGGATTGTGGGCGAGACGTGCGTTGGGTGCTGCGCTGCTGCGCCGCTGGGATGCGGCGAGGTCCGGCGAGGTTTGCACGGATGGTTGTGCTTTCTGCCTGCTGTTTAAACAGAGGGATTTTTAGCTTGGTTAGTGACCTGGAAAAAAACACAATCAAGCAAAATGGATTTTTTAGTTCACCTTATGTAGCGTGTAATGAGAACTACACTTTCCAGGGAGCCCTACAAGGGCAAACAAAACACCAATTTCATATGCTTTTAATAGGTGGCTGTTTACTTGCTTAGCATTTCCATGGTTAGGGCCTAATGCCAGTAGTCCCGCGGTTTCGGGAACGGGAGGGAAGCAAGAGCCGGTCTCTGTGGCAGGTTCCCACCCTCAGATGCAGCGCTGCAGAAACGGCATCACACCCTGGGCTGAGAGTTGCCTGTTGGAAAAGTGGAAAAGCCTGTAAAATGAAAACCAGCTTGGAGAGCTATTAGACTTCTCTTCCATAACGTCCTCCTGTCCACCCAGGACTGTTCAAGTTTGAAATCTCTCCCTTTTTGTTAGTACTTCACAAGTATACTTCCACTTCATGGGTAAGAAAGTGTCCAAAAGTAAGCTTCCAGTAAGAGAGCCTAGTTGCAGGTTTTTCTTGCTATTGAGTCTTCTTCAATTGCCCATCTTTCTTCAGGGAAGACGGTCTTCTGCCACAGTGTTTTTTCTTAAACTCAGGACTGCATTCACAAGTACCTGTTGCCTTGAGGGCTTTGTTCTGGAGGACCTGGTTTTGCTGGGGCTGTTGTTATACGGTTGGTTATAGATAAACATTTAAGTCTTTACATCTCAGTCTACCTGTAAAATGAAGCAGTTTGCTATTATTACTTGTTGCAGTTAATAAATATGGGGYGCACAACACACTAACAACTAAGTTTCAGTCTTGGGTGGCTGTGTAATACATGCATACAAATGCAGGCTGGTTGTAGAAATGAACACCAAATGAGTCCCTCACTAAATGAACCGGGGATTTGGAGCTAAGTGTTATTTTAATACTGATTGGGACATATCTACATGTCTATATATGTAATTTTTTATTGGTGCCTTCACAAAAAATGCAGGCACCTGTATTTTAAGGTTCTGGCCAATCTGGAAGTTTATACACAGAGTTGGCCAAAAGGTGATACTAAAAATTGGGAGTTTCCTATTCTAGGTCTTGTGATTAGATTGCTACATATTATGCRTATTTTCTACAGAAAATAATAAAAATGTGAATATTGGATAGTTCTGTGAGTCTGAAAACTGGTATTTCACTTTCTAGGAAAGATTTGGTAGAGCTAATTTTTTGATATCTAGAATACAAAGAATCTGTACTTACAGTTGATTATGTATAAATCAGAAAAATCACTGGTCTCGAAAATACCACAGCGTTACTTATACTGGTCTTCCTGATAGAACATCTTATTAGGAAACATGTAGTTGTTGAGCATGTGTACACACGGGAATGTAATAAATGATTTCTAAACATGGTTTTAAATTCAAGTGACCCAGTCGGTGGAAGGCAGTTGTGGAAGTGTTGCTTTTAAAGAGAAAGGCAGTATATCCAACTCAGAGCTGTGCTAGTCTGTTATCGCAGCAGCCCCAGATCTTCTCCCCTGCTTTATCAGTCCTGGCACAGTTTACTGCGGCCGTGCTGAGCCTTGCGTAAAGCTTGCTTTTTTTATGTTGTTGGGGCCAGCTACTATCACACACAAAAAAAGCTCTTTACATAAAGCAGCACTTTGATAAAAGCTGCTACGCATGTGAACAAAGCAAGCCTAGGTGTGGTGGGAATACTGAAGAGAGACAATGTTGGAACTCATTATTCTGAGCCTTCATTTCTTCATGTGTTTCCTCATCTCTGTTGTGATCTGGCGTGGATCTAAGGTACTGTGTGGCTTGCTGCATGACTGAGAAGCTCTACTACTCTTCGTAACTCTTTGCYTTCTTTGCAACTTGAATATTATCTGTCTGCGGTTTGTCTTTACCGTCAGTGTGTACTAAGATTTCTTTCTTTAGCCTGATTTTCAGGGGAAGTGAGGGTAATATGGTTGTACTATGAGTGTATGAGGGGTTCCAAAGTAACTGGAACACAGCCGCTAATTGCAGCCAAATTTGAGAGGAAGATTAAAAGTCTCAAAGCCAGGATGTTCATACAAGTTTTATGATAAAAGAGGGAGGCTTACTTATGCTCCCTGTTGAAAGAGGGAGCCTATTAGACATTTGAAATAAGTAAGAGGAGAAAGGGAAAGGCAGAATACATTTACTAAAAAGTCCTGATTTGAGTGGCCCTTTTGCAGCCAATGTTTTTACTTTTTTATCAACTTATATCAGTTTGTATTTCTAGCCATATATTATTTAAACAATACTGGATTTAAATGCAAATACTAATTTTTACATTTACAGCAAATGTGATATTTTACATTTAGTGTCCTTGTATTTGTTTGCATATAGGTTTTTAGAGAAAATGGTGATTAAAGTGTAGAGTAAATAAACAGATTTAGGAATTATCTTTCTTTGCCTCGGGTATCAGTTTGCAACAGTCAGTATTTCCAGTTCCATTAATGAACACATTGGCTAAATGTTTTTATCAAACTTCTGTGCTTTATTTCATGTGCATATTGATAATCTTTTCTGAAAAATTTTGTTCCTTTCATGTTACATGTAAGATGGATAGTGGCCATTCTGTGACTAAGGCATCCATTCTATATGTAGAAATCCAAATATGAATTCTTTTATAAAGTATTTTTTTGAACTTTTTGCGTTTTCAGGACATAGATTTGCACAGCTCGAGCAAAGGAACAGTTGAAATGGAGCCTGATGCTATATATGTTGGTAAAGAAGATGACATAAAAAAGTCCCAAAGAATAACCACGAAGGTCAATGACAGAGAAGTAGTCATTTTCTACCATGAAGGAAAATTTTATGCTATGGATGCTCGCTGCTACCGTAAGATATTTGCACATATGATCTTGATGTCGTAACAATTAAGCCTAAAATTTGTTACATAGTTTAATATCATTTTCTACTATGTTTTAGATGCAGGAGGTGCTTTACATCTTGGAGAAATAGAGGTATGTAAGCATAAAAAAAAATGCATGTAAATGTAGTAATTTGAAATCTAATGTATTTTTGAATAGTTTTATCTGAATATAATATTGAAAGAAACAGGCATCTATGTAAGAATAACAATGCCTATCACCCTATTTAGGATGACATTTTATACATTTTTTTATCTCATGAACCTAAAATGAAGTGAGAAATAGGGTTAGAATATGATTCCTGTTACTGTATGGGTGCATCCCATAGTGGTAGAGTATTATTATTAGGCAGTCATACTATGAACATTGGAAGAAAAGACTGATACTGTACACTTCTTGGACATAGTTCTCCAGCACCAAATGAATTACCAGTCCAGTTTGCTACTGAAACGATGGTGCTCTTAGGAATTGAACCTTATATTCCTGCATGAATGGTGCAGTGCAGTACAGCTAAATCACTAGGCGTATCTTTTGACATAGAATATCTTCCAAGGAGAGGAAGAGTGGGAAGTCAGTGACTCACTTTTCCTCTTTTTTTTTTTTTTTTTTTTTTCTCTTCAGGATATCAATGGTCAACCATGTATTATTTGTCCTTGGCATAAGTATAAAATTACTTTGGAAACAGGAGAAGGATTATATCAAGCCATAAAGCCTATGGAACCAACACCACAGTGGCAATCAAAAGGAGTGAAACAAAGGATTCATAAAGTTACCATAGACAATGGAAATGTTTATGTGAGTCCTCCAGATTTGTCTGTAAGATTTGACTCAGACTATTATGCTGACAAGTACAAAAATAATGGTGATTTCACTATGGAAAAATAAAGCAAATTGCAAATAGCAGAAGAAGTGGCTGCCATAAAGTAGAATCCTGGTGAATGTCCCTTTGAAGAATCATTGTCATCAAATAAAAAATTTAACATGGCTGCATGGCTGTAAAGATTGTTTCCAGATGAAATTCTAATGGTAATGTTATGTTAAAGCATTGAATAATGTAGAAATGAAAAGATAAAAATAGAAGCTCCTATATTCTCAGAACTGGCTGACCTTGTGCCAGGGAAATTTTGCTCTTGCCTTTCAAAAAGATGTATGTACAGCAGACTGCTTCATAATACTTGACATTTTAGAAATCTAGAATTTGCTAGAATTCTTTTAATTTTCAGGAGGCAGGGTAGTATAGAATATTACTGCTTATAAAACACATTGAAAAGTTTAAGTTAAATATATGGTATAAAGGTTATGTATGTGTATATATATGTATATATGTTTAACAGTTTATACTTATAATGCTTTCTGTATAAGTGACATTGAAATTTCAAACTTTTTAGATATGCAAGTAATCTCTGATCTTTATTAATCTGAAGACTCAGATTTTCACAAAGAAAAGTACAATATGTGAACATATTTTACTGTGCTTCTATATGCCTATTTGCATATCACTACTTTGGTTCCATAGAAGTACTTGTTTTCTTCTTCCTCACTGAACTCCTTTTTGTAGTACATCATATAATGTCACCAATACTTATCATACATAATTCATTCTTCCTGATTCTATTGCTGAGTAAGAAAGAAGCTGTCGGTTTTTTAAAACTTATTTTAAACATGTTCTTATGCATTCATTTTTTAAAAATATACTTTCTCTTTAGATCCAAAGTTTGGTCTCTCTATGTGAATTCACTGCATAATATCAGATAATATCAGATCTGCCCTGATAAGCCTGCTCCCAGGACAGAGAAAGTTTTCCTCTATGTTGTCTTGCATGAAAGGTGGGTTGTGGGYTGAGACGTGGTAGAATCTCCTACCCAGCCCACGCAGTCAAGAGAGCTGCTTCTAGTTTCACAGGAGATATTCTGTGAAAGCTTAGCATTGGCCTGGAATGCTTGACCTGTCTATCTATTAACATGTCTGCATCATGGCTTCAATTTTGCAGAGCGCATTTTTGGTGTTTTGTAGCTATTTGCAGAAATCCTGTGTTACTCAGGTTCAGTTTCAAGCTAACTGGTCTTCCTCTGTGAGTTTCTTTCATTTGTTTACTGTATTGTCTTAATGTACGAGAATAGTAAGCAGGTTCATGTTAGAATCATTTTTCATATAAATATATTTGAAAGTACTGAGGAGTAGTGGAATATCAAAGGAAAACATCTGTACCTGATTCATCACACTGAAAAAAGTCAATCAATTACCAATTTATGTTACTATATGAAGGATTCATCATGTTTAAATTTAGATGTCTGCACCTGATTGTTTCCCCTTATATTGGTTTTGTGGTCAGTAGAGAGAAACTGGCAACTTTTAAGATTACCTATTTCTAAGTTTTAAGGTAAATCTGGCCTATTTTTGTTGTGTATTTTAGAACTGCACCATAGAAATGCATTCCTTCTCTTTCTCTCATGGGCCATTGAATCAGCTGGTGCTGAGTAGTTCAGATGTAAATGCTTGCCTTTTGTTAGATGAATCACATCTTGCTCCTCTGCTAGAAACTGCTGTTATTTACTGGCCAGTTTTGTGTAATTTTTTGTGTATTTTTCTTTCTTACCCTTCTTGCAGCCACAGTGCAGATGGCAGGGAGGTAAGGAAAGAAAGTGATGAAGTGATACTGCTGCTACTCCAAAGGACCTGGAGCGTACATTGCTTCGGGTCCTGCTGAGGGTGAGGGGATACTGCTTCCCTTTCTTCCCCTCTACTCCACCTAACTTCACTTGTAATGAAATTTCAACATATCTTGTGCTATTGAAAATCATACATCATAGAAAAATATTGTATAGTCCTCCAATATACTCTCATTGATTTGTGTGATTGCTATGATAGATGATTTCTTTTGTTTGTTTGAGGGTTTTTTCCTAGTATAAAGAAACTTTGGGGACATTATGGTAACAACAGATACGGTATTCATAAAGACTGTAAAATATGTGCAGCTCATATTAAGCATTCAAATAGAGCAGCAAATAGCTCACAGTCTTGCCTGAACTGTGTTCAGAACTGCAGGTGCAGAATGAGGTGTGGGAATACTATTGCTAATTTGCTTTTCAAAAAGAAATTCAGGAAAGCCTTGCTTCTGTAGAGGGCACACATAGTGACTTTCTCCATCTCTCTCCTTCTTATCACTGCCATTTTTAGTGTTTTATCTTAAGGATTTTTCTTCTTGAACAATATATCTTATTTTTAATTTTTCCATGTACAGCTTTAATAAAACTTGTCCACTTAAATTAACAAAGATACAGTTTAGTGTAAGAAGTTATGATTTTAAGTAGGATGTTTTTGCCCATTTGACATTCAGTACAATGCTAGTAATAGGAAGTTTTACCTCCGGTTTCATCTGCATGTTCATATTAGTAGAATAGTACTCAGTCTTTTGCAGCAGTGAATTTTCTAGCTTAAAATCCAGTGAAGTGCTTGATCATATGCTTACTGTTAACCATGTGAAATCAGGGGAATTTCATGTTCATGCTTAAGTGCTTTGATAGACCACATTTATTAAGTACTTTACTTCTATAACAACTACATACAATTTGCAAACTTTTTAAGAGATTTTGCTTTAAAATACATTCTTATTCACAGAGAGATGGCACTTACTTAATTCTAAAGTTTGTCAATCGGTTCGTTTTTCCCTCAATTCTCTTGTTGATGGTCATATAAAGAATAGAGAATTATTAAATTAAGTGGTTTTGGGCAAAGGAGGGAGAGTTGACTGGCTGATAGGCTTCTGTTTTTTTTTGTCAGCAAAGAAGAGAACCTGCAGCATTTTAAGATAGTTTTGGCAAATTGGATATTTCTTTATCTAACTTCCATGATAAAATCATGCTCCTGTTCAACAGCTGTGTAAAGTACTAAAAAGGTTGTAACCAGATGATGTGGAAAAATGCTAGAAGACAGATTGTGATGACTTCTAATGTAAGAAATAAAAATATTTCAGTTGCTTGACAGTTACTCCTCCTAATGTCYTTTCAGAGCAGTGCTTATGCTTTTCCAGAGTCAGGTACAAGCTATGTCTCAGTTTGTGGCCCAGGCCAGCTCCATAGTATTGTATGGCACTTCCAGAAGTGCACGGATTAGGTGCTTTACCGTTGGCCGCGTATCTCCAGATTTGCTTATGCCACTTTTACTAGAAAAGAGCCATGTCTGCATGCTGTCTTTTGTCCTGCCAATCTATTTTTTAGGCACAATTCAGACATCTTCACACTAACCAATGTACTCCTCAACTTGGGAATGTTTGGTGACGTATACATTCATGTTCAGTTCCTCATTAAATATACTGGAATATTAGGCAAAGAAATGGAAAAGACTGAGGCTAGCTGGAGAAGGGATCCAATAAGGAGATTAATAAGAATGGGTGGAGAGAGAATACTGAGGGAGCTAGGATGTCATGAGAGTGCTGAGACTGGCAGAAGTAGGATGAGGAACTGAGACCAAGTGCAAATAAGTTAGGAATATCAGGGCAGGTGATCAGTTGGCAGGTAAAAAAAGAGAAGATGTTTGGAAGTCATGAGGGAAAGGAAATTTCAGAAAAAAAAMCAGCAAATGCAGCAAAAGATACTTCAAGAGCAAGAAGACTGAAAAGAATGGGGCATCTAGGACTATCTGGGGAAACACTGGTAACAGTAAAGGAAGATTGGGACACAGCTATTTGAAAGCAGAGACTAACAGATGAATAAGGATGTGAGGAATGGTTAAGTTAAAGGGGGTGGTATTGAGATGATGTTTAAGGGACAGTGAAGAGGTAGAAGGAATAGTAGTTGTGGACAAGAGACCAGAAAGTCATTGGCTGCATAATTTAAGCTCCCTGTAGAGATGTGTTAATGCAAAATTGCAGAAGTTATTCTCTAGATCATTCAAGAGAAGTGTTTTGTTGGCGATAGTTTTGGGGGTTTAGTTTATTTTGAAAAATGTGCAAACACCATCTGTTTTCCCTGCATTAATCAGCCTAGCAAAGAACAGAGAAATGTATTTTATGCTTTTGCTTGAAAATTTTCATGATGACTCTGCAAGACATTTAAGTTCTGTAAGCTACTTCTAAAAGCAACTTGAACAGAATAAACAGTTACATTTATTCTATCATGAAGCCACCTCTTTGAAAAAGCAAGATAAAACCTAAGACTGCAGCTATTCTGCTTAGCCCGTTAATGACTCTTACTGTGTGAGATGAAGAGAGTGCCCTGATGGGCATCAACTGTGGTGCTCAAACAATGGGATTGTTTTGATGAAGGACATGCTTGAGAAATACTGTTTACTATTGCAAACTCCAGTAATTAAAGCATCAGGGCTTATGGAGGAAAGACTATTCCAGAAATAATTGTCTTATATGAAAGTTATGGTAAGATGTGTGTTATTTTATTAAAAAATTAGTTGCAATTAATTTAACTATTAATTAGTTGTGATTAATTTTTCATTTAATATGAAAAAAATGGAACTATCATTTGTGGCTTTCCATGATCTGCTGGTATTTTGCTGAGGCTGTGATGGACTAAGGACCCAGGCAACACAAAGACTGTTGGTAATGTCTTTTTTATTAAGCCAACTGCTGCAGGGGGGAAAAACTACTTTTTCAGCACACTGAAGTAGGGCTCTACTGCCTGAAAGCTTTTCTCATTTTTCCATCTATGCGAGTTGTTTAAACAAAGATACTATCACTGCTTGCAAATGACCTGCCTTGATTTGTGTTGACACCCAAGATACTGACACACCCTGTTCCCATTCAAGTAATAGGTATCAATTTTTTATGATGCTATATTCTTAATAGCTTCAGAAAAATTCTATGCTTACTGATGGCTCCAGGGAAATAACATACTTTTATACCTGCTGTTTGGCCCAGAAAAGCATAGAAGAACAGCAGAGTGGTAGCCCTCTCTGTAATTGTTTTATTGCCTTTCAGCATTCCACGTTGTGTACTGGCTCAGCACCCCAAAAAATGGCACTATCATCTGAATTTAAAAAGTAGTAGGTGTTCAGGATGCTTAGTACCTCCCAGGAGGCTATGTCACCTTGCAGTGCTCGCTGTATTTTCCATGAGACTCAGCATCCTAAGAAAACCTGAACCTCACTAATAGAAAAAGGTGCACCTTGCATCATTTCAGTGGTGCAGGTGTTCATGTGAACTTTTATCATCAGCTCAGAGCATAAAGGGTTTGATAGAGCGTGCTAAGCTGAAATAGTGCTTGATCTTAATTAAACTCATGTAATGTTTGATTCTTGGTGATTTTATCCATTTAAAAAAATTAATAACTGATAATTGGTTACTACGAGGACAAGCATATTAGAAATGCTTGAACAGTAGAGGCTAAGCACTAGTATTTAAAAATGTGTGCTATCTCTGTGCTCGTCTCTAATCACAGTGGGCTTTGCTTCTGTCACTTAGACAGTGCTAGCTCTAACAGTAATTATCTGTTCACTTTCGTGGTCGTGTTTTACAAGATGCTTCTTTGCTGACCCACAATGGCACTGTTAATCTGCTTTGTTTCCTTCTTCTTACTCCAGACCCGTTCTTTCTGGGTAACTTGTGAGATTCCTGCACTTGTCAGTGGACTAGGCTGGGTGAAAGGCCCCTCTTTTCTCCTGTATTACCTGCTTTGTGTACTGAATGCTTATTTTTCAGTAGAACTRTTTATATTAATACACTATCTAGCACAGAAGTAGCAGGTGCTTTTTCTCCATTACCATTGTCCCTACAAACAACCCTCAACTTGAAGCTTCACAATTTAATTCCTCATATTCCTTCAGTTATTATTTTGTAGAAGCCTGACTTGTATATAGTAAGTCAGTAACACTGCCTCACTGCCTCCTCTACAGTAACAATTCTGCTTTTTCAGAAGTTGTATCAATCAATCCTTTTGTGAACAAAGTTATGCATACTTTGTGAAACTGAAGCAGAAATTAACATTTGACATGTTCAAAAATTTTGCACTCTAGATGAGGATTCCTCTAGAAAAGACTACAAGTATTGAAAATGAAACAAAGTAATTCAAAATTGATTTCTGGCATTTCACCAATACCAGTGCCAGCTCTTCGTGCTTTCCTTTTACTACAGAGAACTACATAGATTAATTTTTTTGGATTTTCTTTAGTTTGTTTGAATACCATTTGTCTGTAGGATAACAACCCCATATCTCAGCATCACAAAATGGAAACAAAGTTCCTTCAGGCTACACAAAATATATCTGATTTCCTGTGTTTTTAAGTWAAAGAGATAGAAAAACAGAATGGTTCTAACTCCCTGTCCTGAGACTTTATATTAAGAACACAACTCAGTTTTTGCCCTTTGCAAAGGGCAGCAGTTACACTTTCACTATAATAATTAGCTTTTCCATTACTTAAGCAATGACATATTTAGCCACTTATATGTACTAGGCTGGGTGCCAGAAAGTTAATGAACTCCCCCTGAGCCTGGTTCTTCACAGTTATTYCCAGAGCTTTGTAGTCTGGGCTCTGTGGGGATAGGGGATCGCAGGCTACAGTGACTACCAATGAAACCAGTAAACCAACAATCTAAAGTCAAATGGCACCTGCTATAATTATATTGACTTAGGTAGTTGCCAACACCAGAGAACAAAGCTAGAAATGTGTGTGGATAGTCTAGGTATTCCTTAGATTCCTTTAATCAGCATGTTTCACTGAGAGTGTTTTGATAGCTGTGTGGCAAGGCTAGGTAAAACAGAGGTAGGTAAAGGAGGAGGAGTGTGTTCCCACTGGTCCCCGTAAGTCCCATGACAAAGTAGACGCAATGAGGACAAATAGCAGTGAGACTTTTTGCCTGCTTGTTTGTTTAGAGTTGTTGCAAATGAAATAGTGCAACTTCAACTTGGGATCTCTGACAAACCCAGTGTTTAATGTAAAACAGGATACTGCAACTTCCTATTGTACCTCCCGCACCAGGAGCGACGTGAACTGCAGTAAGGAATGAACACCACTAACAGAATCGCTGCTGACATCTTTCACACACTGCCCATCTCCCAGTTTCCCTTGGCCCAGGGAAACAAAACAATAGAGGGCAACATGCCAGAGAAGCAACAAAGTTAAGGTTGTTAATATCAAAGTGGAGGAACTGAGTTTCCAAAACAGAGTTCTCTTTGGAATATCTTTTTAAAACCATTTCAGAGCAGGCACTTCTGAGGAATTAATTTTAGTTTTATCTTTCAGAAAACGGGGCATGTTGCTTACTTACCTGAGATGGAATCTTAAGAGTCTTAGCAGAACACTTTAAGGTACCTGGGAATGCTACTTAGCCACAGGATACAGGCTTTAGTTTTCATTAAGCGTTCATTAAGTTACGGTACGTATATATCAAATACATATTTTTTTCTATGTAAATACAGCTCTAACTGCTAGGCTATAACTCATGGTAATGAGGTAGTTGCAAGATAATTTCTTTATTCGGATGTCCATCTTTTAAGAACTGGAAAACAACACTCAATATGTAAACACAACACATAAGGACACTGTAGCAGCTTCAAACTAGTGCCTTTTTATAAGGGCATGACTTAGTAATACTGCTTTGCAATAGTACTTTCATGTTGCTGTAAAACACAGYTTTAATGTATTAGTATCCCATTGTGTAAATATACACAACTCATTCTCCCTAGGATTATCAACTGGAATAGAAGAGTAGTGTCTCATACCATCTTTCTTCAAATATAAAACCACAGCYGCATTGCAGTTAAGAGACAGAACTTCTGGAGCAACATAAAGGGCTAAGATTTTTACAGGATATCTTGTAACAGGATTTAGGAATCACAGGCTGATCCCTTATTATTCCTTGCTGATACAAAGGCAAGTTTAACAAAAGTCAATAGGTGAATAAAGACATAGACCTATATACTGTTTTTCAGGATTAAAGACCTAATGTCCATTAGTTCACTTCTGGATTTRCATGTTTAATATTATCTGTTAGAATTACCGAGGATTCCGTTTTATCCTAATTGGTCTATATGTAATCTATGTCACGTTTACAGAGTATGCCTTTGGAACAGGAACACCATAGTATACTCTGTAGTACAGAGTTTTCACTGAAGAACTGTTGCAATTTTYTAACGAGATAAAAGGATAATGATCCCCATTAGTCCTGGCAAATGAGGCAAAAACTAAAATCAACTGTGCCTGTTAATTTTAGTCCCATAACTGAGTCAAGATACCAARAGCCTGGTTTTCCAGAGTACATAGTAACATACAGCTCTTTTATATGAAGAAAAAGCTTCTTTCATGGGCTTACATAAATTCTAACATAAGGTCTCAAGAAAATGAGAAATATACAATTAGTCATTGCCAATTAATTTTTTTAAGTGACTTTTATGTATTTAAAAACTCTAACAAGGAAAAAATTCTTTATTAGTAACTGGAAAATTTTCACATATATAATAAACTTACACACAAGCTTTAAGTGACACTGCACTACATACATTTGAGACAAGAATCCTTTTAACATTATCAGCATTTACAGGTGCTATTCCAAACCCRTGCTACAACCTTAGTGATACAAACTTGAGAATGCCTCTACATCCTCAATTCCTCTTACTCTGAGATATAAAGAGAGAAGTAAACCACTAGACGAAAAAGGAGAAGAAAGGTAGTGATTGTTCATCTAAGCTACATAAAGACAAAGGCTACTTAACGGGAACTGGAGCATTACGTGACGATCACCATACCTTTAAATCTCTGAGCAACTCCAAGTCTTGCCCAGAACTTCCAGTTTCATGGAGCTTGATTTCAGTTCTTTGMGAGTGAAAACCTTGGCATAGTATCATTCCTACATTCCTCTGATGCAGAGTGTTGTAAAGGTATGAATTGCCCCTGCAGAAGTTCTGGAAGAGAGACACCATTTTGTGAAGTCGAGACAGTCTGATTTTAGTGGAAAACACGCTTGCTCAGAAAGCCAGAAGCTGCTGTCTTGTGTCCAAAGACTTAACACATCTTCATCGAGGTATAGAACAATTAAATTCAGTCAGCAAAATGTCTTTTCTATGCTCAAGTAGGTAAACTTTTATTTTAAAAACCTTCCTCAGAAATATAAAACCATGAAAATGCAGGTTGGCATGGCCAAAAAAAAGGGGGGGAGG
>NW_028185628.1:1029055-1083423 GCF_003343005.1 Rhea americana
CTAATATTAACACTGAAAACAAATGAACAAGAAATAACAACATGAGATCCATCATAACATTTTAACATCACTCTGCTCATGTTTCCCTTTTATAATTAGTGTTTGCATTTGCATTTTCCAGTAATAATGTTCATTATTGTATTTTTAAATTCTTTTGCCATTATTTTTAATAATCAGAAGTTACTCGAAAAACAAAGTTTTGCTACCATTTATGGTATTACATAAGAGGTCTTCCTTCTAAAATATCAAAAATGTCATTTAAGCTGTATTCAAGGCATCTCAGGAATTCCTGAAGTTCTTCATCTAAATAGCTAGTTGCATTACATCCTAACCAATCATCAGACACATGATATCCAATTCCAAAGCCATCTGATACTACTGGCCCAAATCCACCAAGATTAACTGCAGGACTTTGTARTGTACTAGTTGAAATTATATTATGATTTATTTTCTGGTAGGCGGTGTCAAGAAAGAAATCAGGTGTAGGTTCACCTCTGGACACTGCAAGATGTTTCAATGCAAATAAATGGCGATCAAATCCATTTCCTAAAAAAAACACAAAAACGAAAATAAAAGACAAAAATGCACAACCTGTTTTAAGACCTCAGAATATATATTTTCCTAATTCTGACGCAATATTATTCAAAGATTTTCTTTAAACTGGTAACAGGCAAATACCAAAGCTAAAATAGCTAGAACTGGTACTTTAACACTCTGGTATTTCCCTTTTAGTACACCAGATAATAAAATACATAGGTTAATAATTCTGAGCATCTTATTAGCTGTAATGAGATACCTGACACATGTGATCTTAAACCTTTATTCAGGTAACAAGACTTCAACTGAAGTCAACAAAATGTATTTATTCAGCATCAGATACATATAATTTATATAGATGCCAAATTTAGACAGCCAGTTCTGAAAGTCTGGGTTTCATAATGGAAACAAAAATTTACATAACCCCTCCTGCTAGCAATTTCACTAACACAGCTTCTTTTCCTCCTCCTGCATTTACGAAGGCAACAGATTAAAACAAAGTGTTTTTTCCAAAATTTTTAGATGAATTTTCTGAAATGAGAAATGCACACAGTTCTTCTCCATGGGCATCTGGATAGGAGAGCTGAATAAAATTCTGCAGATATTTCACTGTGTGAAMCACAGTATGGAATAACGATCACTTTTTTGTGCAAGAGAATAAGGTTATTCCAAATKGATGATTGCTTTGGCATAGCTTTATTCTACAACAGCATTTACCTATGGAGCTATTGAGGAACTGCTAGTGAGTAGTTCCTCACAAAAAAAAGATGAATATTATAATCTCGTTACTTATTTGACACTATACAGCTAGTATTTACTTTTTAAAATTACAAAAATAAATATGGATTGGATTACCCCTCTGAAAATTAGTATTCTAATAAAAATTAACTTACTCCATGAACTTTTAAAAATTCTCTCAGGATCTCATGCCAGCTTTTCTATCCTTCAACTTCTTTAAAAGTTGTCTTAACTATCTAGCCATGATTCTTTACCTCACTTCATTTGGTTTTTTTTTTTTCCCTCATACATTGCTGTTGCTTTGCTGTGATGGCAGTCCATTATACTGTGTTAAAGTAGAAATGACTTTAAATTCTAATCCTCAYAGAGCATTCTAAGGGAGACCTAGAAGGGAGATACATATGGAAACTGATGCCTTTTCTCATTTTCAGTTATTTTAAATGTTCCAAACTGCTAAGAAGTGAATACAGATTCTACGTGCTAAGGTAGAGAATTTCTTTACTATTTTTGACTATTAAAAATTGAAGTCTTATCATTGAAAAATATATGGCAACTGAAATGCGGTAAGGAAAGAACACTGAAAAATTCAGAATCAGAAGAATTCTTCATTAGACTTTTAAACCCACCTTTCTTGATAACAGTTTGAAGAGAGCAATATAAACAAGGAGTCTTTGGATTTAGGGTCTCTAGCTTGATATATTAATGTATATCGTGTGTACGAACAGTTGTCAGAGAGACTAACACTTAAAATCTGCTAGGGAATAAGGGCTGACATTATGTTTTTTAGGTAAAATCYACCCATAAAACAATTTCAAAATTTCTGTGCAGATTTCAGAGCAGCCAAAAGGGCAGAACACTGATTCTTGAAGCATCTTTCGTAGTTTGTTTGTAACAGCAGAAACTGACATCTGGACACCTCCTTCCCATTACAATGGGTCTTGGGAGGCCTTCAAATACCAAGAGAATCAGTAACATTAATAAAATTTTAAAGACTTCATTGGCATGGAACTAACCTAAGGCAGCTTCCATTTGCAATCGTCTATGATACTTTGAACATTCATCAATCATATTTCTCAGTTCTGCTACACTGCGTTTACCTCTTTCTTCAACAATTGCCTGTGAACACTGTTTTGTGAGCATAGACGTGGGTCGAATGGTTTCTGTGCGTCCGTGTTTAAAAGCAGCAGTACTACATGCTTCATATGAAGGAACAACTTTTCCAAACTGTCGATAAAAAGTAATCTGACATGCAAGTTGAAAAATAGCATCGGGACTCATCCTCTGTTTTACAATATATTCTTTCCCGAACTTTTTGAACTGAAATCTTTTCATGGACATTTTCTTCTTCCTTTCATTAAACTTCTCATGTGCAACATGTATAGCAGATTGGATTGAGTCATTCAATTTAAACTTCAGTCTCTCACATGTTATGACAGTAGTTTCTGTAGACCTAGAATGTGGTAAAAGAGCTGGGTGCCGTGTACTGTTTCTATAAACTTCATTTACAAAACGAAGAACTGCAACTCCATCCCCCCAAGAATGCTCAAAGTTTATTCCTGCACGGCCATCACCTGTAATAATCAGACTAAAAGATTTATCAAACCAACGATTGAAGCCATTTCCATGAAGCAAGCAATGGGAGAGCTCATTCTCATCCTTTGGAAAAACATTATCTAAGCAGAGACAAAATATTGCACTGTCGATTTTCTTTAAGTTTTCTTCATTACCTGCTTCAAGAAGTTGTTGTCGTACTCTCGCCCAGCTATTCCTGTCTTCAGTGGTCAAGTATGATAGCGCAAATTCAGGTAAACTGTCTGCCTCTTGTATAATATAAATTAAATGAGCCACAATTTCAGATGGATGCAGAATATTATCAACAGAATCCAACACATCAAAAACATAAAAGTGTCCATTTCTCATCACTAGCAAATGTCTTGAGCATTCACTTGTGAACAGTTCATCTTTGTTTAGTTTTGGAATTCTGGAACTTCTGAAGAGATGTTTATATTGTGACATATCTAACGGATATGCATTTACCATATATGCTCCATACCATGACACAGAGGTTGGAAGAAGACGAATAAAGTTTTTGAAGAGCCTACTCTCACTCCACTTGGGGTTTCCATAATATATATCTGGCCTTAAATAATTATTTTTTAGAGAGTTCAGAAATTTGATGGATGATATTATCAGATTTGTTGCTCTTACCAACTGATTGTTGTAAGCTTCTCTTGGATCAGGAGTTAAACTAATAAAAGGGTTGAAGTTCAAAACAACAGGTTCTCTAGCAGAAAGATACATGTYAAACCAAGGATCTACAAAAATAAGATTAAAACTCAATTAAATCCCAATTAACTATCTGAAGAAACACATCATATAAAATATTTCTACATAGCAACTTGTTACTTTGATGACAGCTTTAAATTTGTACAAGTCTTTTGACTGATACAAAGAATATAAAAAACTCATGAAGACTGAAGCATTTACAGTAAGTTCCATTTATATTTTTTAGTTTACATTTTCACCACCGATCTCTTTTTTTTAAGCCATGTTTTCATGTAATGAATAGGATATAAGAGGTAGGCTCATCCAGTAAGTAACTCTGCTCCTGGAATTAGAGCAGGAGTTATTTTTACTTTAGTCATGATGCTCTGTATCATTTTGTTTTGAATTCACTTAAAAATGCTTTTGTTAAAAAGCATGAGCTATACACACCATTTCATATAGACTTCACTAAACACTGGCTTTCAGAAGGGGTAATTAAGAGTAAGATCAGAATATTCTTTTCCAGCAGAATACATAACACTATTTTGTGAGAGTATTGTTGAATGAACAACATTTTTTGTAAAATTGTTTGTAAACTGTTTGTAAAATACGTAGGAAAACATTTACACCTAAAATTTCACAAACAAAAGCCATTACTGTTAAAGAGAAAACATAATTGATTTTGTTCTTTGTTATTTGTTTACATACTTCCTTTTACTTTCTTCCAAAGATTTATCTCTGTGTGGACCTTTTCAAACATCATTTCCTTACTTTCCTATTTTTATTGGATGACAAAACATTTTTTTTTTTTGGATAACCCTTTGAAGATTTCTGTGGATAACCTACACTCAAGACTGTAGCTCAAGTTGCTGCCAAATATGTAATTGAAAATCATGATCTAATTTAAGACTCTTCACTGTGGAAAACTGTACAAAGACAACTGATGATTCAAATTTAACTCCTTCCCAACAAGAACCTCAAAATTTTTTCTTGAAGAAAGATTCTGATTTTTTTTTTTTTTTTTGCAAATGAGAAGGAAAAAGCATGTCAAAATTGTGTCTCCTTTTATCTTTTAGTAGTATTTACTATTCATCCTCACACTGTAAATATATCAGAGCATATTAATGATTAGAGCCTTATTCACAGTGCCTCTTAATTGTAAATAAGGTGAAAATAAGGCCTTTGCCTTTACAAAACTGATGCTGTTTCCATCTTCAGTTTTAGACTGCAATATGAGATCTTATATCTCAGAAACTGATTTTCATGACAGGATCAAAACCTAAATAATAGGGTCTGAATGTGATTTTTGAAAAAGTATCGTTTGGTTCTTTTTTAAGATTTAGTAGAGAAATAGTTAACATTAGGAGAAGAAGGGAAAAAAGAAGACATATGGAATTTAAACAAAATGTTATTATTTTGCATTAACAAAACATGATATTTTACTATGAGGTTAATAGAAGGGGAAGAGATGTAAGGAAATTTATGACATGCTTCAACATAAAAGCCACACTTCAACATAACAGCCACACTTGCCATGAAAATGTAAATGCAAGTAGTCCAAAAGCATGGCTAGACAGCTTGTTGATTCCAATTTTCACTACACCTCAGTAAGATATTAAGCGGAAAACAAACCTGATATATAGCTTGTATGTGTGTTCTTTTCATCTAGCTTAACCAACTCTCTGTGCAGGCGCTTGCCAGCTCCTTTTTCAAACTCCTTGACAATTCTTTTGGTATTTCTACAGTATTGAGAATAGCACATTATTACAATATATTAAAATTCCTCTTCTTGCTTATTTCTTTAAATGATAATTTTTTGCAAAACAAAAATCAAACCCTTAAAGCTAATCTATTCTCATTGGCTCTGAGCAGAACATCTTTCATGTTGACCAGTCTGGCATTCTGGCTTCATTTTTAATTGCAGCTACAATACAATTAATAAAGCAGTGGGCACTGAAGCAAGTGCACCACAAAACATCAAGTCCTAGAAAGTCAGTTACCTCTAGACCAATTACAAATGCAAGGTWATCTGAGGTTACATTTACCTATCTCAACTTAAAGGAAAAAGCATATAGGCAAAATACTTAAGGATTTCATGGACTGAGTCAAGACTGCAACTAAAGCTTGCAGAACTGGCATTTGGAAATATCTTCTTACTTGAAAATTTAGAAATTTGAYGTGACCTGTCAGAGTGCTTTCAAAGATGATTTTCTTTTTTTTTTTAATTGCAGATGTGCACTTTAAGTAAAGTAACAACAACCTGCATTCCCAGAAAATATTGTGAAAATAAAAAGTGACACTGGGCTTAGAATGTTTGTCACTTCTTAAGAGGGAGTGATTGCTAGCCTAATTTCCAAAGTAAACAAAGCTTTGACAGCCACATTGTCYGTATCTGTCTGTCTGCCAGCCATTAGTAGTGAACTTTGGCTATAGTCAGCTGACAGTGAAAAAGCCTCAAAGTCTTAAACAAACTAATTTTCRTTTATATTCTTTTATCATATACCACTTCTCATACCTGTATTGTTTATCATCTAACAAAGGTTCCTGGGCAGCCAAATACCGCTTTAGAGTATGCTCCAGTTTTGGAATAGGTAATCTGGAAGTACAAAAGGCTRTTAGATGAAAATTAAGTAATTTTTTATTGATATGAAGAAGGACGTAATGAAAAAGTTCAAATCCACAAGAAACATCCTGTCCCAGCACACAGCTCATCTGCTCTCAAACTATCTCAGTGAATGCTGCTGTTGTAAGAGATATGTTGACAGCAGACCAGGAAAAAGTTGGGAAGCAGYGAGAACTAGAAGGAAAATTAAATAGCTGTAAAATCATACYAGAAGTAAGAAGAAATAGTATCAACAGCCCRCTTAGAAGCATAGGTCTGAACTAGACCCCTGAATTTTTGAAAACCAGAAGAATTTTTTAATAATGTCATCAAATGACCACTTGGAAAGTATTTAAGTTTTGCATAAAGACAGCTCATTATTAACGTTCCCTGTATTTTAATTCCAGAGAAGTATCGTTTTATTAAAAAACCCTAGAATTTAAAATAGAAAAATTACTCCTGACAAAGTTTTGTTTATGACTCACTGAAAACCTATGACATYGATTGCTGAATAATTTTGTTATGCATATACTACATAGTAGATTTTTTTTTTATTTATCTAGGTATAATCTTTTATCCTTAGTTTTCTCTTCTTACAGCGCACATCACCTCATATTGACTGATATTAACAGACTATTTAATAAAGAATATTACCTGCACCCATGTAACATATTTTTAGCAACAAAACCTAGAAATCTTATACATTACTGAAGAAAACTGTTGGCAAGTGAAGGACAGAGCTTTTGCAAAAGTGTATTATGTAGTTCTGAGGCACTTCCCTCTGTGGAGTTCATGTGCTGGGTCACTTGGTCTTAAGCGCTTATCCAGGGGATCATAAAGTGGATTAAAATGGTCTAGAACTTTCAGAGTGAACATAAGCCATCTCTTCCCTGACCTCAGACTACAGCTGTTTCTACTGGAAAAATGGTCCCATGCCTCTGTAAGTATGTTGAGGCCACCTACACAGCAGAGACCSGCTGAACTGTGTGTACCAGTACTTCTGTTTCGGCCATCCTTATCTTTAAGGGTAGTTTAATTCTTAAGTTTTATCTTTAACGATAGTTTAAGAAGTTTCCCCACCTCTGGTTCCCTAGCACCCACTCCTTTCTCACTTCACTCGGTGACTGCTCCAAAATCACCTCTCCCCACAGCTCAGCATCAGCAGAGCAGCAAGCTAACAAGCAAGGAGAACGTGGCCTGAGGTCCACGCTCCTGCCACCTCCGTAACAAGGTTCTACCACGGATCCTCCACCAAATCCTCGGAGAAGGTCAGCAGTCGGGATCTCCTCACAGCCTCTTTTTCCTCCTCCTCACCTCGCAGCCCTGAGGGCACGAGTGGCCTTACCGCCCCGAACCGGCCAGCGAGGACGACCCAAGGAAAATGGCCCCCGGCGAGGGGGCCGACCCCAGCACGCAGGCCCGRCGGCCCGCGGCTTCCCGCTGCAGCAGCCGCCGCCGCCGCCCCGCGCCTGCCCCAGCAGGAGAGAGGGGCGAGCCCGCGGCCCCCACCTGGGCAGGCTCTCCTGGAAGTGCATGGTGGGGATGGTGCTCCTGTGCACGAAATGATGGTCCGTGTCCACCTGCGAGACGATGCCCTCCGTCATCCCAACACTCCGCCAGTACGCGCGGCGCCCCGCCGGGCCGGGCCGCCTCCGCCTCCGCCAGGCGCCCAGGCCGCGCAGAGAGCCCGGCCGCAGCATGGCGGCGGCGGCGCGAGGCACGGGGCGGCGCGGCCGTTAGCGCAGCGCCGGCGCGTGCCCGGCGCCGACCGTTAGGACCGTTAGGCGCCACCGCGGCAGGTGGGCGGGGCGCGGCACGTGGGGCCGGCCGGCAGCGAGCGGCGCGGCGCGGCGGTGTGGTGCGGTGCGGTGTGGTGCGGTGTGGTGGGGGCATCGGCCCGGGGTGCCTGCGTCTTCGGGGATGTCCGCTGCGTGCAGGTAGCTGGAGGGCTTCGGGGTCCCGAGAGGCTGCCCGGGGGCAGGAGGCGGCGGGAGCTGGCGGAGGCTGATGCTGCTCGCGGAGCAGCTCCTCCTTGGTGGCTGTCACCTTGGTGTCGCCCAGGTCTGGGGGGCTGCTCCGGGCTGCTCCTTCCCCCATTGCTCCGGAGGCTGGTGACGGGAGGCCTCTCTTGCTGAAGGGGGCTGCAGCTGAGCTCTGCTGCATGCTCCGCTGGGTTCTGGGCAGCACTGCGGGACGAGACTCACATGGGCTTCGAGTCCTGGAGTCCTTTGCCAGTAGAGTGGCTATCTGGCTTGAACTAGTTTTCTAAAACCTATTTTTCTCTATTGTGCTTGTTTCTGTTTCTAAAACAATGACAAATAAATATAAACCTACTTTTTAAATATGTTGACCTGTGTGGGCTATAATAAAGTCTATAATAAAGAACAAGATCGAAGAAGTGGATAAACACAGTCTTGTTGGGAAGGAGTCAATGTGGCTTCTGTAAAAGGAAGTTGTGCCTCACTAACTGCTGGAATTTGGAGGAAGGGCAATATGTGAATAAAGGGAATTCTGTGAATATAGTAATCCACTTTCATTTTCAAAAAGCCTTTGACAAGCTTTTTATAAGCTTATTAAGCTTTGTAAAGAAACTAAGTTGCCACAAGATTGGGCAAGAGGTTGGTTTTTGAACTGAAAGCTGCTTCGAGAATGCAAAGTGAAGGATAGGTCTTAATGGTCACACTTCAGAAGGGAGACAATTCATAGAATAATTCAGTTTGAAAGGGATCTCTGGAAGTCAACCAGAGGTCCAGCCTCCTGCTCAAATCAGAGCTAATTAAATCAGATTGCTTAGGGACTTGTTTGGTTTGAATGCCTTCAAGGATGGAGATTCTACAACCATACTTCAAATGTCCTGTGATTTGTACTAGTTTTGTTTAATGTCTTCATTAGTGACTTATGAAGGTAGTGAACAGTGAAATCTCCAAGTTTGTGTATGACACTAAGTTTTTGTTTTGTTTTGTTTTCAGGTAGTCAGATGCTGAGAAACTCCAGAAGGACCTCACAGTACTGAAAGATTGATAAATGATCTTTGGTAGATAAATATAAAATGATCAAGGGCATGGAGCAGCTGCTTTACTCAGAGAACCTAAAAACTGTAGGGCTCTTCAGTTTTGGGAGCCAAAGGCTGTGGGGATTATGATTGAGGTTTACAAAACTGTGAAAGTGGTATATGGTGTAAAGGTGGAGCTGTTACTCACTAAGTCTTGCAATCCTAGATTTAGAAGCCACTTGATGAAACTAGTAAGAGGTAGTTTATAACAGATGGATATTCTTTTTACCCAGTGAGCTGTAAACTTGCTAGCCTTGCTTTCCTAGAAGGTTGTGAGGGTAGACAATACCAGCATGCTGAAAAAGGGATTAGACAAGTTTACAGACAACAGAGTGGTAAACAGAATTATGGGGCTATCCTCTTAACTTCCCTAATGCAATAGTTGTGGATGCTGGAGGACTGTGAGGGGAATGGACTTCAGACCGACTCTTAGGCCTTCTTCCTTAAMCAGCCTATCCTGTAGCTGCTGTTGAACACAGTATTACATTAGATGGAATAGTAGCTTGGTTTGGTAGGTCATTTATTATGTCTTTTTTTTATTCCATTCAGATGCATGAGTTGGCACACTGAGTTGGTACACTGAGACTGTGGTTATCACTGTTATCATTGACATTGGATCTGTGTACTCCGGATTACTCAGGACTACTAAATTGTAGTACACAACTGTGTTTTATGTCCAGTCAGCTGATGCAGCTGATACAAAGTTAACCTGTCAATATTTTTAAATGACTTTGAACAAACAGAATGAATTTATACTGGATCAATACATTGCATTGTTTGTGGTGATGGTTTTGATACAGTATTGTTAGATCAGAGTTTACCGAATTGTTGAGCTTCGACCCTGAGGGTTGGACGGACAGTGAGTTCTGTCAATGAGTTGTTGTGCAAACTCTTGAGTAGGCTCTGGCACTTAAGTATATAAGTGGAACTGTGCTTTCAAGTCAGATTAACCCTACAAAGTTTTCTTGGCATGGATGTACTGAAAAATATTAGTAACCCTTAACAATATGCTCTTGTTTGTTTCCACTGTGCTTTTGTTGGCTTGAATTTGACAGAATACAACAGCGACAGAAAAACTCCTTTTGTTGGTTTATGCTTTATCGGTGTGAGACATCTTGGATGTTAGAAGCTATAGCAACAATCTCTGTACTATAGACAAACACAAATAAAATCAAGCCTAAGAAAGATTCTGTTTTGTGTCATTAGGAGAAAACAACTCTATTCACCAATAATATTACTGTTACTTGAAGTAATCTTCTGTCTTCTTTTAAAAACAACTTGAAAATTTACCTGTCCTAGAACAATAAACTTAATTTATTGTGTATCCAAAGCTGTTAATAAGGTTGGGAGAAGCTCCATGAATCAACAGCGTTAGAATTAATAAATGAACACAGAATCAATGAATCAATGTACAGAATCAATGAGTGGATAGGACTGCTGACAACTTCGACTCATTTGTGAAAATAAGGAATGGTTAGTCATATTTGAGTCAGTGCAAGTAAGACTACAGCTTTCATAGTGAGGAAATCCTTTTCACTGGCTTGGCTGCAGTTCACTCCTTGCCATAGAAAATGACATTACCCTTTTGTCAGCAAAGACTAGATTCTTTTTTTATTGTTTTGTCTCAGATAGTCACTGGAAATCTTAATGAGAAATCATTTGAAACAAYGTAATAATGTTCTAGTATTAAAATGCGTGAGATCAAATATGTCATTGTTTTCTGAATCCTGTCAAAGACTGTCTCTGTTTTCTATAATTTTGTCTTTGTGTGTCAGCAGTAATGGCAAATGTCTGCTGGTTGAAGTGTTTGCTGATCCTAGGATACTCAGCCTCCAGATTGTGAAATAGGAAACAGTCAAGCAGTCTTTTATATTTCTGTTCTTTTAGTTAAACAATCTTTTATTGCTTTCACTTGTAGTGCCCACATAACTGCTTGTGAGGTAGAGGTGCTAAGCAGCTTCTCACTTCATGATGTTTATTGCAATGGAACAGTTAATTTTTTTTTCTTTTGAAATTCATTATGTAATCACTCAGCAATGCAGAGGGAAAAATGGGGCTATAGACCTATTTACATAGAAGAACAGGCAGTATTTGCATCCTATTTTCATACTTATTTTTAAGTATTATGTTTTCTGGTTGTTAAGTGTTACTAACGTAGTACATTGTTTTAATCTGGAAGCTTTAAGTGGTGTGCATCAGATGAGATGAATCCCACATTCACTATTTGCAGAATATACTGCCCACAGAATTAATGCTTCTGGTAGTTCTCATTAGTTTCCCAGATGGTTCAAGGAAGGACTGAGAGGAGAGTAAGTGTTCTCTGACTCCCAGCTCTGTCAGTACTCTGGGCCTTCTTACTCTTTGGGCAGGATTAGGTCTAGAACTATGGGCTGTGCCATTTAGAATTGGTATCAATCACTTTCTCTGTGGTCTGCCTTATCTCCCATTTCAGTTTCTTTCTTGGTGTTCCAATTCAATATGTGTGTGTATAAGTATCTGTCTATCTCAGCTGGGGAACTGGAGCTGACCATGATGAACTAGAACACTGATAAACGAGGCTAGTTTTAAATTTTAAAACAAAGCTTTACTAGACTGGCATTTATTAGCAATACACTCTTTGCTAATAGTTCTTGCATGTTATTCATCATTGTCACTTACTGTATTTTAGTTATTGCACACTGTCAATATTACTACAAAGCAGTCAGTCGCTCATGTTTCTATGCTAAATTAACTGTGAGTATGAAATACCACAGAGCTGATGGTGTAAAGTTAGCACTGATTGCTCCAGGCTTGATCTTAGTTGTTGAAATGGCCAGTCTTGAGAGCTCTTTGACCACAGGAATTGGCACTGAAGTAGGTGACTTTTTTCTCTCCATCCACCCCTCCCTCAATTTAGGATTTTATCCATTTATAAAACAGATGAATTTCTAGACAATTCTCAGCACTTGGCCTCTACTCCTTGGCCTAAATACTGAAAGATGTATTTGAGGTTAGTTTCCCAGGGCTCTGCAAGTGTCTTAGACTTTTTCTCAGCTGCTTCCCTGCCTGGCCGGCTTCCCCTTGTCCCCAACACTGCTTGCTTAGCTGATTCTTCATTTTTTAAAGCAAGAGTGGCTTTTCCCAAGCTCTCAAGGTTGTGCTTTTTCAATGACGAGTAATTGACCATAAGCAGGCTATTTGTGTTCTGGGATTTCTGCTTTCAACCTGTGCCTATATTTTTCATGCCTTTGCTGTTACCCCAAACTTAGATATGGAAAGTTATTACCAAAGTCCAGTTCACACAGCAGCTTCTCATAACACGTTGATAACAAGCCAAATGGGACAGGAGTGGTGCCTTTCACAGTTAGCATAAAGCTTGTGACTTGTTTTTACTGGACAACTGATTACAAGAATATGTATACAGTTATAATAAATTAGTATGCTTATATTGGGACTCTTTTTAAAGAATTCTCAGAGAATATTCTCTCATTTTCAATGTTTAGTCTATTACAAGCCCCAGTTTCTCTGCTCARAGTTAACATTTCCAAGGACTGTATTTATTCCTCTTTTAAAAGTATGTTAATAGACCCAGTTGAAGGACTTTGTTGGCTCTAATGCAGTAAACCTATTTACAGTGTTCGGACTCTAYTGAAGAATTTAAATGCAGAAGGCAACACATTACAACCTCAGGATCATCTGAGGAAAAAGCAGTGGCTTCCTTTGATTGCCTACTCTTGTTTGAGTCACCTAAGAAGGATTCAAGATTTTTTTGATTTTTTGTTTCTCCCTCCTCCCTCCCCCCCAAAAAAATCAAAAGCACCCCATCTGTCATTAGTTTTTTAGTTTTCTAAGGAAAGCTGGATTGAAAATTGGTAGAAACTGGAATGTGGTAAAACACAGGAAAGGGAAATGACTGTTAATAAATGTTTTATTTGGTTTGCTTTACAGTAAGTCCTGTAGTATTTAAAACAAAAAAGTTAAGAAATACTATTTGATTTCATTAGCATATATCAGATATTTATGCTTATGATTTTTTTAAATAATCCACCTAATAAATACAACATAGTTACAAAACTTCAGCAAYAATACCAATTAATATTCTCCCACATATAGCTTGTCATCTTACTAATAGTGGAATAGTACCTTTCTAAGAGTATGGATTGTTGCAAGGCAAAGGTCAGTCTGTTAATTATTCTGTTGATTTTTTTATCAAGATCTGTGTTAAGTGAGTTCACATGATTTAGTGGCTTTACTTGTAGGATTAACAGCAGAATGTACTCACATAATAGGAAGTGTTCTTTTATCACATTATATACCAAAAGTATTTTGACTCTTTATTTTTAATTCTAATGTGTATAGTGATAGCTCATAGAGAAGATGCCATTTAGACTGAATTTGGTCAGAGATAAAATTATATTTATAAAATTATGTTTATTTTATTATAATTAAAAATTGTCCCTTTKAAAAGAGTGTTTCAAAAAGCAATATAACTGAAAAAAGCGAGTATTTAAAAAGTATCGACCTAACATTGAAAAATGTAAATATTATTAAACAAAACAAAGATTGAATTAATTTTAAGACAATTCATTACTTCACATTGTTCTCTTCTTTAACTGAAACTGACCTTTACGCTTTTCTCCTGCTTGGTATGGTTCAGCACACTGCTAATGCAGATTAGTTGGCAGTGATTTTCTTTATTTACGTTTTTTTTGTGCAGCAGCTGTAGAAGTGCACCATATAAATGCCTTCAGTGCAGTCAGATACTGCTTTGCTGAAGTGCCTTTGTCTCTTTTTGCTGACCTGGCTGCATTATGTTAGTTCTGCAGAAATGTCGAATCTCCCTCCCCACTGCGTGTATTATGCTCTTAGACTGAGTTTGCTGACGTCAGGATGCAATGGCTGTAACTGAGCTGCCTGCTGCTCGTTTTACATGCCGTATTCACCTACAGTAGCAGCAGATTAGCACAGTAGCAAACATTTGTGCTCTTGCTACTGTCACATGCAGTTGCATTCGTTGACTTGCGGGGGCTGAAGCATTGAGCAAGAAATTAGAACACATTGCAAATAGAAGAGGATATGCGACAGGAATTGGAGGTTACATCAGTGAGACTGAATATGGAAACAAACAAATGAAAAGCCAAGCAAGCTGAAGATTTATAATGCAGGCAGCATTTCCAGGTTTCTTTCCCACTTTGCTCTCACCCTGCTGTTGGATTTGAGATCATGTATGTGTTCTGCTGTTGATTACTGGGGGTGTTATAATCTAATGAAAGAAGAGGATTCAGAAGGATTAATATGTTTTGATCTAAAGGTATTTTTTTCTTATCCTTTTTGTTGATCTTTGTTAACACTGCTATGTCTTTATTTCTTATGTATCTCTTATTTTAGGTCTGTTAATATTGTAGCCTTTGGAAATGAAAGAGATGGATTTTCTGAAGACAATCAGCAGTCAAATCTGATCTGGAGCTATCTAGGGAGAAGTGCTCTCATTTCAGAGACTGAAAGCAGTTTATTGCTGAATTCTGCCAATCACATTAGAAATCCAGTTCTTACTGAATATCAAGCCTGTGTATTTGGAAATGTCAGATTGGTGGTACATGACTGTCCATTTTGGGTAAGAGATTGTTCTGAAACTTATTAACTGGACTTGACAGTGTAAGCTGTCTTAATTAAAYGAAAAAAAATATTTTTATTTTGAATGGTTTTCATTATTCTGGGATTTTAGTCATGTTTTACTCATTGAAAATAATAAAAGCATATAAAAGGTAAATAAGGCAAATACCAAAAATTCTCTGAGGAGTATAACAGAATGTTCCTCATTTACAGGCCGATGTATTTCATATGTATGATGATGATATTTTCAATTTGTTGTTTAGTGAAAGCTTTATTGAAAATAATCCAGAGGTAAACAAGAACTTCTTTGTGAAACTTGAATATAAGCAGTCTCTTCAACTATTTATCTATGACAATAAAGCAGAACATATATTTTTTTTCAAAAATGAAAAGGGAATTAAATTTCCAACTTTGAGAAATGACAGCTATTATAATTTACTTTATTGCAAAATACAGTATATGGAGTCATTTCTGTTGTAATAAATCATCACATCTTTACTTACCTTCTGATGTAGAAAATAATGTTAAAATGATTTTGGCATTGTTCCATGTTATTAACACTCCTGTTAGTAAGTGAGGCAGCTTAAGTATGAGCAGAGCAATGATTACATAAGAAGTGACATTGATCATCTGAATGTGTTAAAACATATTTTAATAAGTATTTAGTTGCCTAATTTCATGCACTTTGCTGAGTCCTTGAGGGCTRTTTCTTCTGAGCTAATTTAAGGACAGATTTGCATTTTGTAGCCGTTTGTATCTTACCTGGATTAAATCCGTATGGTTAAGGTGAGATAGTCCTAGGCGCAAATTTGGTAACTGTGTGCACTTAAAGCTGTGCCTCAAGCAGGGCAAACTGCTGTTCATTTTCTACACAGTTCCTTTTAGCTATCAATGCGGAAAAGCAGAGGGATGCATATTTGCAAAATATTGTCCCTCAGGTAAGCCCTTTTGTGAGATAGATTGTGGGTGAGTTTACTTATTTTTCCTTTTTGATGCTAGAGGAACGTTTCTTTATTTTGCCACTGTGTGTGTTTATGTCAGCCCAGAATGCTGCCCAGCTTTTTGAGTCTAGCGTTGGTCTAAAGCTCAAGTGCGTTGGATGAACTCTCCTGACTATCGCCCCAAGTTTACGATATAGGGCATTTTACTGTGTACCATAGGATTCTTTGAAATAGATGTATTAAGATCTTTCAGAAGTTCCCAAAACGCTCATGCACTGGTGTAGTAGAAAAATATAACAGGTCTGGAATGTGTGAGGAATGCTACAACAATTGCATTGCTCTCAAGAAAAGCAACACTATCATAGGTTCACATTCCTTTGTAAGCCTAGGATCACCAAACACGGCTTCCAAACACCGGTATTAGGAAGCAAGGCTTTTGACATCTGTTTAAGTCTTCATCTTTCCAGTGTCAGGATTGAGATAGCAGCCTACTTCTGTAGTGATTGATATGGACTGCTGAAAAATAATTGTCCAAGATGACTACATTTACTTAGTGAAGCAGTTTGATTTGGCAAGTTCAGCTGTGGATAATTTGTCAGTTTACAGTGCTGTAGAGAATGCTGATTCCTGATGCTGACTATGGAGAAGTAATGTCTGACAGATGTTACGGGTAAATATTGGAGAATGGTATTTACAACCTGCAGTGGGGCTACCTGCACAGTTGCTCCATTTCCTCCTCCTCTTTAAGAACTGTAAATATGTTAACTGTCTGTACAGTGTACTATTTTCTTTGTTTTTGCTGGCCTTAAAGAATTAAGAGAATTCATGATTCCCAATATGGAAAATAATAATAGTGTGCACACCATATTTTGAGAAAATCTCTTTCCCAGTGACATTTAAAGAGTTCAGGAGAGAAATGTTTTGTTTAGGGAGTCTGTTTATCATCTACAGAGATGACATGGAGTTTTAGAGATAGTGGTGGAGCATACTTTTCAAAACCTGAAGGCAGAATGCCACTGTTTCCAAAGTCACTTTGATCTCAGTGTATCGAGCACTGAGTATGTCACTATGGCCTGCTGTATCCTGAACTATGTGTATAAAGCTCTGTGCTGGTATGTTCATATGGAGTGGGCAGATACACAAATGGACAGATTTCTTAGTGATTCATACTTCTGGAAAACATTTTGACAAAAGATATAGACCTAGGCTGAGAGGAGCTGTACAGAACTGAGGAAACCATTTGTGCTATTGTTATTGTTGCATATTGTGATTTTAATGACAAATTGTTGCTAATTCATGCTCTATTTGTGGTGGTGTATATCATGCTGAACTAGTGTGTTCCACATTTTTTTTTTTTTTTTGCAAACCTCAGTATGGGGGCTAGTAACTAAAAAGGAATAATTTGCAAGATTAATTTCATGAATTGCTTTAGCAAGAATTGGTTTATTTAGCAAAGTATATCAGATTTGACAGCCGTGGAAGCCGAGGTGTTGTTTCATTGGCTTGCATGCATTTTACAGCCTCAGTCATTTTACACTGAATTTTGTTCAGCTTGTGCGTATGTACAAGTGTAAACTGCAGAAAAATTCCAGGAAAATTCTGTAACTAATGGCAAGTAAATCTTGGTCAACTTCAGAAAAAAAACGTAGCATGGAAGCTATCATTCATGTTTTGATTCTTTTAATTATGCTGAACAGTGGGCAGCGGAATGAAAGCTTCACTTTTAGTGATACTTCCCAGTTACGTTACCTCTCTTTCCCTCCTTTTTCTATGGCTTAGAGTAGTGCTGTATGGACATTAGGATGTCTCAGTCCTAGATTGGAGTCTATTGTTTTTTTTGTTACTTCCCTCCCTCAACCCCCATGAACCATCTCTTTCTTTCCCATGGCACAGTACCTCAAGAAATTTGCTGTTTTGCCCAGGTTCATAAAAACTTTCCAATTTGTAGAGAACCTGCTGCCATGATCATAGCGTACTTTTACTTTTTCCTCAGCAGCATCCTTATGCTCAGATTCCTGGCTAGGCTGACTGGCCTTTGGCCTCTTAGCATGTCTGAAGAGAAAAGAATCTGATCTTCTTTTTATTTATTATTTTTAGAAATCCACTCATATTACTACTTCATTATATAACTATAGATTGCAGCTCTTCATTGTTGGTATGTCATCCTTGCTCATTTTAAGGCTTGACTATCTGCAGTTGGCATTTTGCAATAATTGATTGTATCCTGTTATTTTCCTTACTAGGAAAGCAACTCTAACCTCTTTTTTTTTTTTTTTTCCAGCTCAGCCTATTAAAAATACAAATGTTTTGGAAAGTCTAGAGTAAAAAACAAATGTGACTTTTCAGGGTTGTAGTATGAATTGCTTTGATTTATGAAGAAGATACTTATATGCTGTGTGTTACTTAGCTAAATTTCTTGAGAGATCTAGTAAGTTACAGGGAGTACACCTACAAAATTCGTATTGCCAACTAGTGGAAGTGACTGATTAGAAATTCTATTGCCTGACAAACTTGCAGAGATCATTTTCAAAGAATGGAGAAGCGTTGTCTGAAAGATTTTTTTTTTTTTTTTGGCCAAATCCTGCTGTATGAGAACTCGGGGACACTAAGTAAAACTTGTAGATGATTTAAAGCAGGTAAAAGAAAATATTTCTTTATACAGCAGGTAGTTAACGTCTGGAGCTTGTTACCGCAAGAGTTTGAGAAGGCGTCTGACAGGCTCAAAGTTGATGAATTAATGGAGAATGAGTCCAAAAATGGATTCTCGTCAGCTTGTGTTAAATTACTTTTAACAATAGAAATATTGTCCTTTGGAGTAGTCATATGATTTTGTAGGGAAATCACATCTCAATTGCTTGTCAAGGCTTTTTAAACTTCAGTCCTTGACAAGTATGATTTGCTGATGGCAACACATGTGCTGAGACATGTGTTCTTAAGATTGTAAAAAAAGAACAAAGCTTTTTTTTTCCCTAGTAAATTTTGAGAGGAAGCAATAAGATTATAATTAAAATCAATAAGGTTGGAGGACCCTTAAGGTTTGACTTAAGTTGTGCCATTAGTTTTTTATTTTGTCACTAGTTTTGTCAGTGGCTGTCTTGGGAAGTGCATTGTGCCAAGAGCGGGAAGTGATGAGAAGTAGCTGCTAGATAAGTTTCATAGATGGTGTCTGGAAACTGAACTATTCTTTATCATCTAAAGAAATCCCTTCCACTATTTTTGCATGAAAACTGTCTTAAAGGTGTAAGCAAGACGTGTTTAACTTGGCTAAGGCTCCAGATGTTCTGTCTCCGTGATGTGCAACCCCTCATTGTCAGACACATTTTCAGAGAATTTTCCCAGTACATGAGCAGTAATCTAAACAAACTATTGCAGATTTGCTGCAAGATGAAAATAATCACAGTAAGACCTCTGGGAGCACATCTTTCAGATTTATGTCTGTAGATGTAACATCCAGAACAAGAACATCTACTAAGGTAATTTATAGGAGTGCCTATTCTGCTTTAAGCTTATTTCATGATTTAAGTCTTTATAGAGACAAGGCTTAAATTGAGTACAAAGTGCACTGACAGTCTAGACAAATATTTGCCCATTGATATACTTCTGTCAAGTTAGCATTCCTTTAMATGTAAGAGTACTGCAGCTAATTCACCACAGATATGAAACAATGATTATTTTGAAGTGATGAAAAATATCTACTCTGTTGAGAATAAAAGCCACTTCACTTGCTGATAGCAATCTTTTTTATATATTTTTATATACGTATATATATTTCTGCTTCCTATCTTTAATGCTTATTTTTGTGATCTGTTCTTCACAAATCACATTGCCCTCCCTCCCCCACTCTACCACTGGACTTTGAGTTTTGTCCTTTTGTCACTTCTTCCATGCCCATTTATTCTCGTCTTTTCTATGTTTTGTTTATATCATTGCTTATTTCCAGTGTCGTCTTAGCATACCAGTGCTCTGTAGTTTCCCATCATGGTCTATAGATCTGTTCTGAGATAGGTTTGAGTTCATTTTCAGTTCGCTGGATCAGTTCTAGATTTCTGTCAGAGTTTTCAATTGACTACATTTACAAAATGATGCTTTGCTTTGGTATTTATGAACTATAGTCAGATAAAGCAGAAATTGTGAAATTACAGTTCTCATGCAAATTGCAAATATACAAATAATAACTGTTACATGTAGATGGAGTGCAGCTGTATATTAATTGAATACAGAATAATTTTAAAGTGTAAATCTTAGTTACAGGGCAGATCAATGAAAGTGAGTAGGAAGTCAAGAAAGAAAGCTTAAGGGATTAAAATCCTAATGCTGAAGACATTAGCACTTGTTACTGTATGAAGACTTTTGTGAAGCAGAGAAAAAAGATTCCTAAGTACATAGCAGAGTTCTGTGAAACCCTCTTTCTAAAATATTACGACAAATTGTGGTTTTTTATGAATTGCTGCAAACCTCTGCACCTGAATTTGCTTTTATTTTTCTTAATAAAAACATTTGAAAGTTAAATAATTAAAACATTAAAAATTTTTCCATGGAAAGTATATTCTTAGATAAATACTATTTCTTCTTTTTAACTTCTGAATTATTAAGAAGCAGTTTATTATTTATTATACTGTGTAACTTGTTCTCCAAACAAAAAAACTATAAAGCACAAATTCTGCTCTTTTCTCTGTTGCTGCTCTTCAAATAAGAGATTGAACTGTCCACTGAAGATGCCTCTGTGAGGTTTTGTGTTACAGAATATTGAATGGTTGGTGTTTTCATTTATAAACAAGAGGATTCTTGATCAGTATTTTTTCTGTTTAGGATATATTTGACAGTGACTGGTATACTTCTCGCAGTCTCATTGGAGGAGCTGATATTATTGTGATTAAATACTCTGTCAATGACAAGACTTCATTTCAAGAATTAAAAGACAGTTATGTCCCAATGATAAAAAAAGCACTAAACCAYTGTTCAGTTCCCGTAATAATTTCTGCTATTGGTGCAAGAAAAAATGGTATGTATTCAATCTCATGTAGTAAACAGTAAAAGCATCATTTGGAAGTTAGTTGAATAGTGAATTTCAGTAGAAGCTGATTATTTTTTCCAGGATGCTAACAGAAATAAATATTAGTATGCCTCTTCCACAGTCTGTCAGAATGACAATAATGTGTTAATGTATTACAGTTCTGGAAATTGGTGTACTGATCAGAACAATATGCTTTATTAACACTGACCATGAAAGGCGTTGTGCTTTGACCTCTACAGTGACTCCTCTTGTTGAATCATACACTGGAATTAATTCTAGTGCTTTAAATTTACAAACACAAGTTTGAGAGTATGAGACAAACTCTGTAGTTTTGATCTGTCTCTAGTCATTATCTCTAGTATAAGATATCTCTAGTAGATGAGATTAAAATGAGATCCATTAGCTTGGAGTTACTGGAGAGGAGGATAAATCTTCTAGGATGTGGTCAGAAGAATGAAATCACTTACCCTATGAATGGATGTTAGGCTAACAAGCACAAAGCACAGTGTGCTGCCATATTAATACAGCTGAACTGTCATAGTAGAGTAGCTATGGTTTAGCTGTGTGTTAATGGAGTGTTCTGTCCAGGCTGGTTAGTAGGTCTGACGTGAGTACAATGAAAATTACTTTAGAGTAATTATATACTTAGCACAAAGGGGTTTTTGTTCTTTGGCTTTTAATTTTTTCTTAAATAAATACGGACATAATAGTTATACAACTATGGATAGTTAGTCTTAGAACTGACAGACTGAGTCGGCTTCAAAGTGGTCCACTAGTGACTGGCACAATTCCCATGAAAACCTGTTTGTGGTTTGGATAKATATTAATACCTTTGGTCTGTTTACATCACAAAAATAAGCTTTAAAACATACCAGATACTGATAGAACAAACACACAAACTTTATTCTGTACTTTGAAGCATTTTATATTGTACTTCCGTTGATTTTCAAGCAAGTCTATTTAGTCATGGGGTCCGATTCTTCTTTTTAAGTTTTTTTTTTTAGGTTTTTAGTTTACTTCTAAGGCAAAATGATAAATGTCAAAATGGAACCTATGAATTGTCTTGTACTTTTAACATTTGGCTAAAACAAGTGTTTCTGAGCATGCCTCCTGCTATGAATAAGGGACAGGATTTATAAAATGTAGGTACAGAGATTTATTTTGTAACATGCAAATAAATATTAAGGTATGTGAAATGTATCCTCTCTGGACATAATGTTCCATTTTACCAGGGTTTRTTTATAAATTTCTTTGGTCAGTGACCCAGAAAGGACTGTTAAAGAATGCTCTAAATTAATTTCTTTTTCTTTTGTAATTCACTGATAATGGTAAAATGTAACTGTGCTGTCTTATACAGTAATAGTAAATATGCCATTCTGATGGGATTGACATTATGAAATCAATTAACTAATGTTTTTTTTCCCTCAACTCCTCTTCCTTCTTACACCTCTGCTTTTTCTTTCAAGCATATTATACCACCAATCTGACTGACTCTACTATTGGTATTTTTCCATTTTTTTTGTTCTTTGTCTTCCTGTTCAATAATCTCATTGTGAGAGAAGTCAGTATTTTCTGATCATAGTTTTGCTACTGTTTGAGTAGACTGCTATGCACACACAAAGCCTTTTTCTTTGAAGAGGTATGTGTGAGCATAGCCATTTGTTCATAYAAGCTATTAGGATGTTAATCCTTTGTAGTAGCGAATGGTGCCACCAAAGGAAATAGCTGTTAATATATGTTATACATAGTTGAGAATACAGGGATGTAATGTAAAATATGTATTTCAAAGCATGCTCATAGCTGTCAAATTGCTAGCAGCATCAAGCAAAGTTGTGTCAATGTGACTCACGTTTAGATTTTTTTTCAGTTAACTAGGAGTTATCTTCAAAAATATATGTTTTAGGATAAGAATTTATATATAAAATGTCTAATTAAATCATATTCTATAGTATATACATGACCAGGACTGTAGTGGCAATTTATCCCTTCCATTATTTTATGTACTTCCTCCATTGACAGGTAGTAATAAATAATCTTAAGGATGCCATTAGTGAATAACAGCACCTACAGGTTTAAAAATTAAAGACTAATAAAAGACATATAAATATAAGCATACTTAGAATRCACACCAAACCTGAATTCTAGAAGTCCTGCATGACTTTTCTACTTTAACAAAATTTAATTTTAAAAATTGCTAATGTAATACAAACTGATTTTGTGTAGTAGTTAATATTTTTAATTAATTACAAAGAAGTTATTTTGCCATACTCATAGATTTGTTATGTTTCTCYTTTCCTTTTTTGTTATTGTCTAAATAATACATCTTTACAATTATTTAGAAAGTATTTGGAATTATTTAATGAAAACAACTTACACAAGTCATTTATTTTCTCAGAAGTGCCTTGTACATGCCCACTGTGCACTTCAGACAGAAGGAACTGTGTTACTACTTCTGAAGGAATTCAGCTTGCTAAAGAATTAGGAGCTACATATCTTGAACTGCATACTCTTAATGACTTCTATATACAAAAATATTTTGGAGGCGTGGTAAGTGAGAAATTGTAGTGTTATAACTACGGTATAGAGCAAATCTTTCTGATAATTAGTTCAAATCTTGGCTTCAATTTATAACATTGTAGTGCAAATGGAAAGTATGTAAATAATGCAATTCCTTAAGTGACCTCCAGAGGTCATTTACAATCTGAATAATCTATAGTCCTCTAATATTTTTAGATTTTTATTGCTCAATCTTTTATAATTGTTCTACGTGTACAGTGAGAATGTTAAAGTGACTGATTTTTTAACGTATTCCTGTAGTTGCTTCAGTTACAGTAATCGAGCAGTTTAGAACCCAGAGTAGAACATGCAGTCACTTGCAGTGAAGTTGAACTAGGCAGGAACAGCAAAGGTTGTTAAAATGCATCATCTATGATTAGCTCCTCCCTCCAGTGTCACAGTCCTGAAAACAGGGAAGTCTGCTCTGCAGTTTCTGACCTAGTCTATTAGATGTCTTCTGAATAAAATTATTTCTGAACTTTATACTAATACCTAATTTTCCATATTTTGAGATAAGTTCAGCATCTTGTTGAACCTTACCTTTACTTTCAAGGTAGCATTTGGGTTTGAAGATATAAATGTAGTTTGTTTGGCATAATAATTTCATATCATCTTTACTACTGTTGTTCCTGGTATATAGGTACAGTGTACGTTGCACGGGATTTGACAGTAACTTGAAATAGCTGGCACAAACACTTGGACAATCTTAATTGGATCCATTTGCTTCCACTTAAGAATAAGGAATCCACTCAACATCTTGTCCAACCAGAAGATTATTTTAGTTTTTATAAAGCTTTCTCTACACTATAATAATACCTAATGTGATAAAAGTGTTTATCACATATGTTAACTAGAACTGAACTACCCTTTATGTTCTCTTTGCTCTTGTAAAACAGAGCATTTCACCTCAGGTACATTCTTATTATAGTGATCATGCCTGTCTTCTGCTTCCAGTAAAACAAACCTTGGTCAAACCCGTCACATTTTAATGTGGCTTTGTTAGAAGATAGTTTAGCATTATTTAGTAGTGTTGGTTATTTTCAAATTGAAGACATTAAGTACTGTTTTATTATTTCCATCACTTGCTCCTGATCATTATTTATCAAGTCTGATTCTTTTCTGTAATTCTATAGCTAGCATCTACTAAGCTTAGTAAAGTGACTTTATTTCTGGTCATCTACTAAGCTTAGTAAAGTGACTTTCTTTCTGGTCTCATACCTGTCATTTTTGCCAAGATTAAATAGAAGAGAATTAATCATCATCATTTGGAATTAGTAGTCTTTTAAATTATGCTAATTTCAACTACATTTAGTACYTTCCAGTGATGAAGAAGTACTAGGACTCTGATGACCTCGATTACTGTTCGTAACGGCAGTAGCTTCAGTTTTGTATATAATACCCACTCATTATTCTTAATTTGATTTAAGCTTGTTCTTAAATAACTAGTAGTTTTTTAAAAAGCACTTCATGTTTTAGCTGGAATATTTTGTGATCCAAAGTTTGAATCAAAAGTCATCTGAAAAAATGAAGAAAAGAAAAAAGAACCAGAAGTGCCATCGAATTAAACCACCTCAGCTTGAACAACCAGGTGCTCACTAATATCTGATCTCTACTATATTGTTTGTTTTTTATATATATATATATATATATATATATATATATATATTTTATGCAAGTAATGTTTTGTCAAAGTTATTGTGCTCGGTATTATCTGTCGTCAGCTACTGTAGTTACTTTGCTATAATTGCATAATCTTTTAGTGATGCTTTATTTTGGGAGACTTTTGTAGCAGTATGTAGCATCACAATGGAACTCTAATATATTTGTGCAAAAATCATAGCGATTTTCTGGTCCATTTGATGAAAGAATCATAGAATCATAGAATCGATAAGGTTGGAAAGGACCTCTGGAGATCATCTAGTCCAACCTCCCTGCTCAGCAAGGTCACATAGAGCATGCCAGACAGGGTTGCATCCAGGCGGGCTTTGAATATCTCCAGAGAAGGAGACTCCACAACCTCTCTGGGCAACCTATTCCAGAGCTCTCTCACTCTCACAGTGAAGAAGTTCCTCCTCATATTCAGGCAGAACTTCCTGTGTTGCAATTTTGTGCCCATTACCTCTTGTCCTTTCACATGGCACTACTGAAAAGAGTCTGGCCCCATCCTCTTGACACTCTCCCTTAAGGTATTTGTAGACATTGATAAGATCCCCCCCCTCAGTCTTCTCTTCTCCAGGCTAAACAGGCCGAGCTCTTGCAGCCTTTCCTCATAGTGGAAATGCTCTAGTCCACTGGTCATCTTTGTAGCCCTTTGCTGGACTCTCTCCAGTAGTTCCATGTCTCTCTTGCACTGGTGAGCCCAGAATTGGACACAGTATTCCAGATGCGGCCTCACTAGAGCTGAGTAAAGTGGCAGGATCACCTTCCTTGGCCTGCTGGCAGCATTGTTCCTAATGCACCCAGGATACCATTGGCCTTCTTGGCCACAACAGCACAGTGCTCGCACATAGTCAGCTTGTCCACCAGGACTCCCAGGTCCTTCTCTGCAGAGCTGCTTTCCAGCAGGTCAGCCCCCAGCCTGTACTGGTGCATGGGGTTATTCCTCCCTAAGTGCAGGACTCTACCCTTGCCCTTGAACCTCATGAGGTTCCTCTCCGCCCAACTCTCCAGCCTGTCCAGGTCTCTCTGAATGGCAGCACAGCCCTCAAGGTGTGCAGCTGCTCCTCCCAGCTTGGTATCATCAGCAGACTTGCTGAGGAGGCACTCTGTCCCCTCACCCAGGTCATTGATGAAGAAGTTGAACAGGATGGGACCCAGTACTGAGCCCTGGGGAACTCCACTAGCCACAGGCCTCCAACTAAATTCTGCAGCACTGATGACGACCCTCTGAGCTCTGCCTTTCAGCCAGTTCTCAATCCACCTCACAGTCCACTCATCTAACCCACACTTCCCAAGCTTGTCGAGGAGGGTGTTATGGGAGACAGTGTCAGAAGCCTTGCTGAAGTCAAGGTACACAACGTCCACTGCTCTGCCCTCATCTACCCAGCCAGTCATTCCATCACAGAAGGCTMTCAGATTGGTTAAGCAGGATTTCCCCTYKGTGAATCCATGCTGGCTACTCCCGATCACCTTCTTTTTCTCCATGTGCTTGGAGATGRCATCCAGAATGAGCTGTTCCATCACCTTTCCAGGGATGGAGGTGAGGCTGACTGGCCTGTAATAACAATGTAACGGCTGTAATAACGTAATATTATGAAGTAATAGTWTTAATTTACTGTAAATAAAACATGGGGGAGGTGTATTTGATTTCTAAGCGTCTAATATGAATGTTCAGTGAAAGGATTACTGACAGGTATTTAGTCCTAAATATGCAGCTGTTTTTTCTCACTCTTGCTAGAAATTTGCTCAGAGCTTTTAGGCTTGGTAATCATTTCTTTTAAATATAAGTGCCTAAATAGGTTTTGTAAAATAGTGGATATTGTTTACTAAATAGTTTAGTTCTACTAACTAGTTCCATTGTTAGAATATTTTACATGTTAGAATATAAACATATTCAAGCAAGATATAAGACATTTTCTTATAAAATATTTTCTTTAAAAATTGGTTTTCATTTGATCAGATGTCTGGGAAAAAATGTACTATACTTAATACTTACAATTTACAGACCAACTCATTATCTTTTATAGAAAAAATGCCAATCTTAAGAGGTGAAGCCTCGCATTATGACTCTGATTTACACAACTTGCTGTTCTGCTGCCAGTGTGTGGATGTGATATTTTACTCAGAAGACTTAAAGAAAGTAGTAGAAGCTCACAAGATCATTTTGTGCTCTGTAAGCCATGTCTTCATGTTACTTTTCAATGTGAAGAGTCCAGCTGATATTCACGATTCTGCTATCATACGGACTGCACAGAGTCTCTTTGCAGTGAACAATGAGGCTGTGTTTTCAGTTCCTAGCAGTGGCTCATCATGCAACCCTCCAGTAAGAGTCATTGTTAAAGACTCCGTCTTCTGTTCTTGTTTGTCAGATATTCTACACTTCATTTATTCAGGTATCCTGTGAGAATGGTTCCAGCTAATTACTTCTTTTACAGCAAATGTGTTGCTAAGGTGTATGTCTGTTATCCTGAAAAATACACTTCTGATAGGATAATTTTTTTTGTGCTGTATTGCTACATCTATTTATCCCTTGTGATTATTAGGAACAATGTCTAATTGAAAGCTGTCTTTCACCTAAATTGCATTAAAATACATGCTTTTTGCATATTAACTATCATATGAAATGCAATGAACAGAAATTAAATGTGCTATTTTATTTAACCCAATCCATAAACTACATCAAAAACACTTAAAAGCTTTACCAACAAAATTTGAGACAGTTTATGACCTGAGACCTCCAAAATATTTTAAATAGTTGCATGTTCTAAATATGCTGAAGAGAATGTAGGGTTATTTAAGTAAAACTATTAAGTGCTTTCTCTTCCTGATCCTGTACTACTGAAAAGAGGACATCATTAACTGGCTTGAGTGCAGGGGACTRAGATATAATGCATATGTCTTGCTACTGATTAAATACAGGCAGTGACCTCACCTAACTAAAATTAATTCTAACTGTTCGTTAAAACAGTTAAAATATTGCCTATTAATCTTTGGGTGAAAGAGGGTTTTTTTGATAGAAGTACCTTATATTCTTAGATATCCTTAGAGATGCATATATAAGGAAGCATACTTAACTCCTGTAGAATGATACCTACCTGACATATGAAAAGAATTTCTGCCTTAAACTCATTTAAGGGTAACTAAAGTGGACATAGGCTTGTGAAGCCACAGGGGAGGCTTTGTCATCTTTCCATTACAGTTTATACCTTGAAAATCTCCTGGTTAGTACTTTCAAAACCAGTGTTGACCATAAAGAACAGATGCAGTGGTTTGTCTGGTGTAAATGGATATAAACCTAAATTATTACATAACTAGAGGATTAAACTTGACATTTTATTGGATGAAAGATAAGTGCATTATCTTCATCGACTGTTGTTTACAAACATTACAGTTGCTACCTGGTATATATTAATTTCACTTTTATGTCAACCATTACCCAAACAGATGAAAAACTTTGTGTATGGCATAGATTAAACTCTGGTCTGAGTCAGTTTGCCATCTGATGGGAATTGCCCTAAGTCATTGAATTGTTTGGTACATTTGAGGGATGACGTTTGAGGCGCATACTGAGAACAGATCAGATCAGAATAGTGTCACTGCTTTGAGCCTTATACTGCCATTACATTCTGTTTATGAGATTATAAAAACTGACCATCCATTCTGTTTATGTAAGAGCTGATAGAGCTTAAGGTGTCCTGTGCTGTATCATTTCCTGAATGCTGTTTCAGTCTTTTGTACCACAGACTGCCTTGAGAGCTATGCTAATTAATAATGCTTATCCTGAACTTTATTCTGTCTCTGAATCCTCCTTATTACAGACTTTTTGACCCTATGGATGAGGACTGAAAGAAACCCCGTGTGTATCTGACACTTAGTTCAGCAAAGAGTATAAGCTTAAACTATGGTGTTTTGTAATCTGTTTCCTTGTCTACTGTCATGTGAGTTGCAGTTAACAAATTTGGTAATAATACATATTTTATTTGCTATCAAGAAATTCTTGACAGTTTGGGCTAGATTCTACTCCAAGTCAACAAGATGCCTTCTCAGGCTATAAGAATAAATGTATTCTAAAGCTGGACAGCATGTTCTGTTTTGTGGAAAAAAACATTGGGAGAACAAAGAAATCACTGTAATTTTGACTCTGAAAACAAGAAATTCCATTGCAAATATGCTTTTCTTTCGTTACTGATATTCAGTTGTGCTGTAAACTTCTCTGGTTCAGAAACCTCTTGTGTTATGTAAGCAGTAATACACATACTGAAGAATTCTGATAAACAGTGAGATATTCAGTATTTTTATTAAATGTCCAACTGCAATATGTAGTGACTGAGCATGGAGGAATCACAGAAAATGATTCTGAAAGCAAGGGAGATGAGGATTGCCTTAATCTTCCATTCTGTAATAGGGCAATTTTTATCTTGAATTAAAATGCCTTTAGGAGAGCATGATCACACAGTTGATATGTCTCCTAAGGATTATGTAAAAGCTGTAGATTCTTTTTCTTTTTCTCTAAAAATCGCTCCCAAATTTTACATTGTTATATRTAGTATTTAGTATTATAGTGTTATATGTAGTATATAGTATTTATGGATACTTTACCATACTATCCTTAAATTCCCCAGAGAATATTTCAGGGCAATCAAATTGTTTTGTTGTCTTCTTTTTTTTTTTTCCTCCTAACATCCGTGATTTGTACAATGACTTTTTTTTCCTCTCAGTCTATTCAGCCTCGCAAGAAGCTTTTATTGTCTGCAGTATTACCTTTGTGCATTTGGTACATAATTGAGACATGAAATGCAGGTTTAACTTTCATGTAGAGTCAAAATGAGAGAAAGCTGCTTTGTAAAGGAGGATCCAGTGGCAGTTTAAGTTAGCATGATGATCTGTGAACAATAGCTGAGATGCTAGCACACTTAGATGTTTGCCAGCAGTAATGAGGCAGTAACTTCCAGTGCAGCACTTTTTGGCTACCTTGAACAGATTCAGCAGTACTTATTTAATGGAGACAGAACTAATAGATTCTGGTAGAAACATCCTCCTTTCCAGGTTTTATCCCAGTGTTTTATTAAACAGCTGATCACAGATATTCTACTAAAATGGAATTATTTATAATACCGGATATTGTAAATTATAATAATGTTATTTAATACCTAATATTATGCTCTCACACAGTAGTTTTCCTTTAAATGCTCTTGGTCTTTTTCTTAATGGCTTTGACTAATTTTAGGTGTTYGTATTTCTAATGTAGTCCAGGACAGCTAGATGTGTTTCTTCTCTCTTCTTCCCCAGTGAAATTAACATGTCTGAATACKCTAGAGAGCGCTGAAGGTCTAAGTTCAGACATACTGTCTATACTTGGTAGAAAAGTCATCACCAATTTACTGCGAAAGTTTGATCATGGCAGAATTGCATTTTTAACTTTCTGAGCATAAAGATCCAGCTGACAGAAGTGCTAAAATATAATTTCTGTAAGAACTGTTTGGAGCTGATGTCATCTTTCTTCTGCCTGCTGAGTCCTGTGCCTATTCTATTTATAAATCAACTTTATTTGCTTTTGTGACAGGTGCTTTCCAATGGGAACAGTTAGAGGAAGATATAAAAAAGAAGCTAAAAGATCCTGAAAAAACTGAACATGTTCTTGAGAAAGTTAAATGTATCCTGAAAACTCCAGGGAAGGTACATCTAACTCTTCTGTGGTAACTTTTAGTATTAGTTAGTTAAGTTCTTAGAAAATTATTTTGTAGACATTGTTTCCTTTACAGTGTTTATTTTAACTTTATTTTGATTTACATAATCTTTTATTAACAGTGGGAAGCTCATATGCATTTACAAAATAGAAAGAAATAGATGGTGATCTAATGTGCAGAATTAATATAATATAATCAGTAAAAAGCACATAAGTAGATCTCTTAAAAGGATTACTTACATTTCCTGCTTTGCACATTGTCTGACAATATGATTATGTTTTACTAATTCTCATGTGATAGAGACTGCCCAGGAGAGCTTTACTGTCTTGGATATATACCCCAAAGCTTTGCTTTTGCAGTAGCTTGGAAAAGATGGTTTCTCTTATAAATGTTGTGATAACATATTCAATTCAGAAAATGACTTCACAGTAAAATGTAATTTATGTCACATTGTGCTAATAGTTACATAGTAGAATTAATTTAAACAGCTATTTACACGTAGAACTACAATCCCTGATACTGTAGGAATTGTACAAAATCTTTCTGTCAATTTAAATGGGAAATAGTCTGTGGCTGTCTTGAGAAAACATAAAGATCAAAAGTTACTTAGCTGTTTTAAGCTTCTGATCTTTTAGTTGTAGGCTTACTAGTCCTCAGTGTCAAAAACTAAAAGTTCAAAAGATTGGATTTAAGAAGTCCTGAAAACTTAAGTCTGAGGGTTTTTTCCTTTTGTGTTTTCTTCATGTCTTCAGCATACATTTATTTCACATTTAAAAGTTTTTATTCAAAGGCATGAGAACTAGAAATGAATTGTGATTTGCTTGGTAACATTAAATATTCATTACATTAAAAAGATTTTTACTGTTTAAGATTTAATTCAACTTCATCTGGGTTTCACTTACTATAATCTAACAACATGATTTTGATATTGTTCTTTTTATATACAGAATGATAGTTTTAAATTCCTTTTTTTAATTAAGAAAAAAATAGAAAAAAGTAACTCAAAATAATAGGTTTTGAGGCTCTCTATTTTAGTATGCCCACATTATTAGAAGTAATAGTTAGACCTGTGAATTCCACCTGCATTTGTGGCAAACAATCTCAAGGCTTGTCTAGTAAGAAAYATGACTTCTTGACTGCCTCGAATTAGTAAATAGCATTACTGTGGAGGAACTGTGTGGCCAGAGTATGGGCAGCTCTGGCACACTGCAGAAAGGTGTGTGCCTAGATCTGCACAACTCAAACATGGATGTAAGTGCTCTTCCTACAGTGCCTCCAAGCTTGAGTTTTTACAGGTTTGTGCCCAAACAGTGTCCATATGAATAATGTTTGGACTTTTCAGAATTATGTGCATGAGAGATACGGTTGAGTATCATTAGCAAAAGAATGTGCAAAGTGAAAGGGTGTTGTTTAGTTTCTCCATATAAATGATATCTAGTAGTCATTTATCCTGTGAGCAACTATACATGACGGTATTTTATTAATAATTTATTTTGCAGCTCAACAATTTAAAGGACTGCAGATCTCATCAAATAAAACGGTTGTGTAATACTTCTCTCAGGCTTTTCTTTAATACACCTATGCTAGCTGATGTCATCTTCAAAATACAAGGTACAGGACATGTTTTTGTTGCTATGGATGCATCTGTGTATCCAACATTTATCCTCTCTGTAAGAAAGTGGAAAATGGAGCTGATTGTATTTTCTGTTGCATCTTCATTAAAGTCAGAATTAAGAAAATGTATGCATGTATTAATAACTGTGAAAAACAGTTATCTGCTTAGAGGTAATGCTGTTCTGTACTGATACTTTAGAGCAGTGTCCACTTGCAATAAAGTTTATTAGGCCTGAGCTTAATACAAATGCCTCTACAAGTGACATCTGCCTTTAGGGGAAGACTTTGTGTCCCTGTAATCTGTGTGTACTTCTGATTAGTAAAGTGATGCATCTAGTGCAGGAAATGCTGTTGCAACATTATAGCAACAGTGTAGCAAAGCTAAATGAGAGATGTCGTAATAGGGGATGGATGRTGATTTTAATTTATTTTTCCACTCACATTCTCATGTCTACATGTGCACAAGTACCCAGACGTGTGCTAGTGGTCTGTCCTCTTTCAGGCTCTAAGATGCATGTATTCAGGCAGTCTGGTCTAATTTCTTTGCAGTGACAGGACAAGGAATGCTGGCAATTTTCTCCTGATCACATTTCTTGTATAGTTTGGTTGGTGCTGGCTTTAGATGTGCCTTTCTGTACCCTTTAAGAAGCTGACAGTGATCCATTTCCCACCTCTGTGTCTTTAGGATTTATTCATTGTCCTTTTTCTCTTAACCTTTCTAATCCTTAGAAATGCACTTAGAATGGGCAGGGATTTCGATGAGCTGCTAGTTTGAGGCCGTCAAAACATGCCGATTTTATTGCTCTTGCTTCTACCGTTTCCATGGCTAGGCATTTGCATATTAATCTTAACATTTTTATTGCAGTTCTCTACAGTACAGCACTCCACAATGCCTTATGACAGATGACTCCTTATGAAAGCAGCCTTCATCCTTGTAAATGCCTGCATTATAGCTGCCTACCGCTTAATACTATAAGTGTGAAAACAAACATTTAAAATGTTTTTAAAAGATCTGTTGAGAGACAGTAATAAGTGTCTATTCTTCTTCATAGCTAGGAGCAAAATGTATGTTAAAGTGATTTGAGGGAGCAGAGGCTAACCTAACTTAGTTATTTACTTTTTCCTTGAAATCCTTTTGCATTTTATTGAGTAAATTCCAAATTGGAGAGAGATAGCCAGGATTCACTGTCTTCATGCCACTGAAATAATCTAGCCTTCTACACAGTTTAGTATCATACTAGTGTCTTTAGGATAAATCTACCTTGTTAATTTAGAGAGGTTGTTGGTGGAGTTTCATAAATCTGCTTACAAAGACTGCTAAGTACTCTTTGGCAAAAGTACAGGAAGGAACCACACAAATGAAACTATTTGTTGTTCCATTTTTGTCTATAAAGAATGTACCAATACCAGAGTGTCATGGATGATTATTCCAGAAATTAAGTGCACTCACCCTTAAAAATAAAAAGAGAGACAGAAGAACAGCATTGCACCCTTTGAATGTGTGAATGTGAACTAAGAATGAGATGTTTTTTAAATGCTAATGTTTTTCTTGATTTGTCCACACCCAGCCTCCATGCAGAAATAGTCTTTTAGGATTARACAATTGTTTAATTATTTTCAGCTTTAAACCTCAGAGCCAAATATGAAGCATTAATCCCTCAAAAATAAGCACATGGGGACAAGCAGATTCTTTTTAGATGTTCTGTTTAATGTGCAGGAAAAACAAAAAGACCTTTGAAAAAGAGAACAAAGTACTAAGACTGAGTTTGATGACATAAACAATTCAGCTCAGTGTCCCATTCTTGAAAGAGGCTTTGTGGGAAGTTGATGAAATTGTAGCACCACTATATATTTTATAGAAAAAAATTACTGGTTTATGAGTTGACATTTATTTTTAAAAAATGCTTATCTGCTCACAATTTTGACTGATTGGTGATTCTCCTAAGTGTTTTTTCCTACTTCATCAATCACAATAATAATTATAATAATTGAAATAATATAATAATTATTTATTAATTCAATTARTAAAATTGAATAATTGAACTGAGACAAATTGAAGACTTTAGTCTTGATCCAGCAAATATATTTTAAAGTCTGGGTCTAATTCCTTGAATACTGGGAGTTTCTTTGATCTTCTAACCTACAAAAGTATTTGTGTATCATTAAAAATAGGAGCCCATTAAATTTGTGTAAGACTCATAATGGGTTTGAACCTTCTAATGAGCAGGTGAATATACAATTGCGTGCAGATAAAAAAACGCATGCCTATTTTGTATAAATTCTGTGTTACACAGTGTTCGTATAACATATATATAAATATACAGAAAACTATTTACATGTGTTTTCTTTATATAGAAATATATAAATTTTGTATGCAGTGTAGACAAATTGAAAGTGGAAGCAAAGACAAATAGAAATGGAACAAAAACAAAAAAGTGACAGATGCCTTCAAGCAATTAGCTGAATTCAGCAATTAGCTGAATGTGATTGAGGAGGAAATTAAGACTGGAATTTATATCCGAGTATATATAGTATCTTATATGTCAGTTGATCTGTTTATTATAGTTTTTATACTTTTTTAATATTTGACTGTAAGTTCTCATTCTGTCRTTGGCTGCTGTTCTGTCTGCTGTTGATTTGGTAGTTTCTTGTATAAAGGATTGGATTATTGAATTTAGCTGGACTCTGCAGAAGACCATGTGAGCTCAGAGAGGATTGGCAGTGTTAGACTGATAGATAACATCTTAGATATTGTTATATTTTCATGAAAGGACTGTAGGACACCTACTACACTGGACTGTTAATCTTATTAAATCTTTGATGTTTTGCAGTAAAATAAATGATTTACTTATAAATATTACAAAATGGAATAATTTATGGAATAGCCTATTATTTGTAAGAGAACATCAAGAAATTCCTTTTGAGTAAAATACTTAAATATTATTGACTTAATGATTTAATGGAATTTCCTCTGTGAAAATTTGCCTTTCTCTATTTTCTGTGGTTACATGGATGTTTTATTTCTAGAACACTACTCGCATTCATTACCGATGGCATTACTAATGAACGTGAATAATTCATATGCATAAGCATTTACAAAGTTGTGTATTTATACACAAGGACCAGATGTTGAATTAGTATAAGCTGCTGTAATTCCAATACTATCAGATATTATGCTAGTTGACATTTACCCTATTTAGAATACCTGCTGTTGGGAGCGGGGTATGTTAATAAATTTGTATTTCTTTTTAAGATCTAATSTGTTAATGTGCTACTTTTGTTTGCTGGTGGCTACAATGTGTATGTAAACATTGACTGATATAAAGTGAATGTGTTATWAATAATCTATTTGATATTTTTATTTCACACACTCTATAAGATAATTTTAAATCATGCTCAGTGATGTGTAAGACTTAAATGAACCTTAATATTAAAATCTTACCATCTATGTAAGTTTATCTTGAACTTTTGTTCCAAATCTTGCAGGTGCAACTGTACCAGCCCACAGAGCAGTTCTGGTAGCTCGCTGTGAGGTAATGGCAGCTATGTTTAATGGTAACTATCTAGAAGCAAATAATACTCTGGTTCCAGTGTATGGGGTTTCCAAAGACACTTTCCTCTCCTTTCTAGAATATCTCTATACCGACTCCTGTTGTCCAGGTAAGCAAATTTAAAAATACACATATATCTGTTACACATTTTGCCCACATTGGGACATGGAGAATGAAGGGATAGAGACCAAAGTAGCAGTATCTTTCAGTTTCCTTTCTTTTCTTGTCCCCTGATAAGTATTCATCCTTTGTGTAAAATGTTATAATACAGAACTTCTCCCAGTGCACTAGATACTATAAACTCACTAGAAAGCCTGCTTTACGTTAGTGGACATATTTTTGATTAAAGATCTAGCATAATCTGAAAATATTGGTTGAAAGCATTTGCTTCATTGAAACATGGCAACATTTTCTTGTATGACCTGCCTCAGGAAAGAGATTTTTTTTCATATTTTACAAATAAAAGATTTTTATTATTCAAGTAAAATCAACAAGCAGTCAGTACAAATATCACTAATAAAATACTGTAATTATCTTTTGCTTACATAGCAAGCCTCTAAAAAATCTATAATTTTGTTTCTGGTTCATTCTATCTTCTAGAATTCTCTTTTCACAGCAGAAAGAATATTACTTTCTAATCTTAGTTCTATGTTTTATTTCAGAATTGTCATTTTGTTTGGCATATATTTTGTTAAGTTTAATATAAATAAGTTTAAATCGCAAAAATACTTTATATAAACTGATATTTATGTATAAAATCAGAAAAAATATATAAACTAAAGTATTTGACAAGAACAATAGAGCTAAAATAATTTTAGTTTCTTAACCATTGTTTTTTTTAGTAGGAAGAGCATCTAAGTACTAAATCTCAAATCTTATTTCGATTCAGATAATTTTCCTTTTACGGAATGAATGGTGGTGTGATAAATATTTTTGTTTTTGTATTCTTTTTTAAATAGTTCTACCTTGCTCTTCGGTTTTTCATGTTTCCTTTTTTAAAGCTTTCTAACGTTTCCTTTTCATTAGTTTAGATATGCAAACACTGTATCATGTTTTTTAAAAATATTATTAAGTATATTAAATATAAATATATTAAAAAGTATTTCCTCTTAGATCTTATTATTCTATTTTCTTTTATGTATTTTATAGAGGTTTCTTTTTTGAAGGAAAAATTAGAAGGCTAAATCTTTTTATTACTTATCACTCCTTTTAAATAGAGCAGCAGCATTTGACTTAGCATCCTTAAGATATCTATGACTTGTCGGGGCCCTGGCTATTTTACAGCAAGATAAGCAAAAGTATATGCACCTGGGAAGGGAGTCGACACAGCACTCAATTAGAGACTGAGCAGATACACCTGGACAATGCTAGTCAAACAATAGCGACGCTTTGTAAAGTGCGTGAACACGTGAGCCTTCTGAAAGGCTATATAAGCCAGATAGGTAGAATAATAAGGTGGTGYTGAACTTGCATCACATTGATGTGTGTGTTCTTTCCTGTCTTGCTGAGAATGGGCTGCGGCAATGACTAGTTAGTATATAGGCTACAATGTATTACACTTGCCTTCTAAAAAGTCACTAACTAGTCTTTTCCCGTAAATTATATCGTTTATCTGTTAAAGTGATGCAGCAAACACGAACAATATAAAAGGAGAGGATCAACAGCAGTTTGATTTTGTGTACATTGTTAGAAGTTTCTATGGAAAGTGATTTTCATCATCTTGTCAAAAAAATAAAATAAATGTAACTTATGTTTTGCTGTTTTTCAGCTAGTATTCTCCAAGCTATGTCTCTCTTGATTTGTGCTGAGATGTACCAAGTAACAAGACTCCAACATATTTGTGAGCTTTATATTATCACCCAGCTTCAGAGTATGCCTAGCAGAGAATTGGCATCTACAAGACTCAGTATTGTTAGCTTGCTTAGAAAAGCTAAGGTACTTACTTTTTACATTACATGAGACTATATATGTTGATTCTAAATCAAAGAGGGTTTTTTGTTTTTAAAACATAATTGTTAAGATTTTTAAGATCTTATTTCAAATTTCAAGGACAAACGTTGGTATATTATCTTTTGATTAAAGATTTTGGGTGTCATAAGGATGGCTAAAATATGACCTGATGAGACTTTTGCAGCCTTTCATTTCTTTAAGAAATCAAATCTTTATTGTAAGATACACAGTCATAGCATATTCTGTCTGATTTTGTTCATCAAAAAGACATTGGAGTAATTCACCTTAATCATAACTTCTCTCAGAGATGTAGGCAACTGAAGGTGCACTACTTCCTGTTTTAGCCAAGAAGAAAAGTATGGTATGTCCAAGTAACAGAGAAGATCTGGATTGGATAGAAAATAGGGTGAAATATATTTTAAAAAATGTTACAAAAAGATTAGAGGCTGCAAAATGATAGAAAGAAAATAAAGACAGATTTGCAAGAAGAGAAGAGAATAAAAACTGGAGTAATATTTACGAGAGAATACTGTTAAGAGAGTATCTTAAAGAAAGAGAATGAAAGAGCAAAACCAACATGCCATGCTCATAAAAAGGGAATAAAACAACTCAAAATTATTGTATGTTGGGAAATGCCTTACTTAATAAATCAAGTGTTAATTTATAGTAACAGATTTTTTTTATCCTTAAATCTAAACCCAATCTGGAAATTTTTGATTGGTAAAGCAAGCAAAATAGCTGGTATCTCCTTGTTTCTGAGACTTCACAGGAGATAGAATACAAATTTAAATACTTACTGGGTTTTTCTCTTTGTAAATGCATTATAATGATTAGAATGTCATTTGTAATACAGTGCAGATTTTAAAAAATGTTCTCATTTTGTGCTTTTATTTCAGTRAATGTGTAGACATTCCCATGATCTTTCCTTCACTGGCAACACCAAATAATTACTTACCAAATTTTTAAGCATGAATATCACTGTGTTTTGTTTACTACTGTTTCAAAATCCACCTTGAGATAAATAACTTGAGCATAATATGGATGCATACTAAAGCTTTCAGATAATTGCTGCCTAGCTCTATAGGGTAACACACGGTTTCAATTGCCACATTTCATTGCCTCTGATTCCCCAGGTGAGAGAAAGCTTTACACAGCATTAAACTGTAAGGCTGTGAGAGGACTGAGTAGTGCAGAACCTAATTCATACCTAATGCTAATCAGGATCCAAAATCCAAAACTGAGTATCTGACCTGTGTGGCGCTCCACCCAGGTGGTGTTTGTATAATAGTCCTAAAAGACTCTTGCCAGTATTAAGCAGCAAGAATCTCTAGCACAGGGGTTAGGTCACACAGCTAGGGGAGGGGAGTTTTAGAATTCATTCAAGGGGCTGCATCTGTTTACGTATTTCCTTCAATGACTTTTTCTTCTTTTTCTCTTACTGTCAAAACTTTATTTAATAAACTGCTATGTTGACAGTTACAATCCAAAATAATGTATTTTGACATGTGAGCTATGCTAGTTTTTTTTCTCGCCTACTTTTAGACCTGGTAATATTCAAATGTTGTTTGTATTTCCTTTCTTCTTGCAGTTTCACAATTCTGATTGCCTGTCAACTTGGCTTCTTCATTTTATTGCCACTAACTACCTCATCTTCAGTCAAAAGCCGGAATTCCAAGATCTTTCAGGTAGTTTTTCAAATATTTTTTAAAAAGAAATCTTTTTCAGTTACGTTTAGATTAGAAATGAGATACCAAGTAATGCTACTTCTACATGAGGAAATGAATAAGACTTTTTTAGGATATACAGTCTAATCCAATCCAAAGTCATTCTGGGCCAGATAGTAGTCTACCAGCCTACTGTGGGAGTAGCATATGACACACAGAAGAGTAATATAGCTAGAGAAGCATCCACTTGTCTTTTGGTTCGTATGCTGATGACCATGTTCCCACTCATTATTGAATTGGCTAGGGCAGTTTGCTTATCTTATTTCAACTCTTCCATCCCTTTAAGTATAACTGTGTTTTATTTATACATTTGACTCAAGATAATGAGTTACTTCCAATAGTTTCTGTTTAAGGTATTTTTTTAGGAAGAAGATAGGTTTCTTGTGGTATTCTCCATTAGATCAAGTAAATAAATCCAAGTTGTTCCAGAGAATTGATATTTATTTTCTAAAAGAGAGTATATTTGTTTCCTGACATGTAATTCTAGAATGTTTTGCCATCTGTCTGAGAGGGAATGTCTGTTTGGCACTCTGATGAAGGTGATCTCAATGAATGTGTCACTTCTGCCTGGTGATAGTATTCAGACTATTGATACTGAGCCAGTGTCTTCAAAATGGAATTTTCTTATCAGTGGGCTGATTCAGTCCGAAATATGTTAAAGGTCCTCTTTCCTCATTTGCAAGGCTTGCATATGCATGGGACGACAGATAACTTTGCGATTGTTTGTTATGAACAAAAAAAGGAGAACTGGGTCTTCTTTGCTTTGTTCTGGACATCGGACAATTCAATATTATCTACCTTTCAGTGGTTCATCTGCCCAGCTTCTGAAATGCCCATTTTATAAATGAGAGCTGGATTGCAAATCTGGATTACAAATGAGAGATCAGAAAACCTGTGCTGATGGATGTCAGCTACAAGTGGGTTCAGTTCATGTAGGACTTGGTTTGCTTCACTTCCGTGGTGGCTCAGGTGGTGGATTGTGTTTGAAAATGCTCTTTGGTAACTTTCTTCCTTCAGAACTTTGGTCTCAACCCTCTCAAGGTTCTCTCTTAAAGCAGAAGGGTTTGGGTCTTTCAGTCTGGTGAAGGTTTGTGTGGCAACTGTCTCTGTCTTCCAACTGGGGGATATGGGACCAGATACTCAAAGGCTTATAGATTCCTGCAGGTCTTGATGTAGGCACAGCCACTTATTTTGCAGTTTCCCAGCATGGTACCAATTTTATGCTGGCTTTTTTCATGGGATTCTCTCTCTCCAAAACTTTAGTTCTTGCTCTGTCTCTTCTTATCTGGAAAGGTGGCATCACTTCTATCAGGCCAGTACACGAGATTTGGGCTTCCATAGGTAACCTCTATTCAAAAGATATTCTGTGTTCGTCAAGGACAGTGTGTATCTTCATGCTCATCTTAAATTTATATCTTGGTGGTGCCAAATCTCTGTCAGGCAAGAGATTAATCTTTCGATGGTTTTCCTAAAGCCTTATATTTTTAGGGCCGGAACTGCTTCATAGTATCAGCAGCAAGAAGGAGCTCTTGTTTTCTTATTGCAGTTTCATACCCTTTAAGAAGTTTGTTTCTTAAGCTGTTTGTTTCTACTGTGAAAAGTTCTAAGAGCTCTTTTGTTTCCATACAGGCAGTTATCCAGATGGGTATCAGGTTGCATATGAACCTGTTACGAAACTATGAAAGTGATGTTTCAGATAATGATCAGAATGTGTTCTAACACAGCCCAAGAGACCTAAGGGATGAGTTGTACAGTATTTCCATACTGAATATTTGCTGTGTGATCACTGGGAGTTTCCTCCAAGCTTTCAACATTTCTGAAGCATTCAGGGCTGATGCAGAGTGGTACTACAGTTGTTGTTTGTTTGATAAAGTTTTTTAAATCTCCATCAGGTGACTGTTACCAGAGTAACTATTTGGAATCAGCCTCTGGACGAAAGCATGTGTGGATTCTCTCAAAGAAAAAGAGTATATTCCCAGTAACTGGTGTTCTTTGAGACATGCTATCCGCATTCACATTAGTCTGCCCTTTGCTTTTCTTTGTTCTCTGAGTCTCTTCCAGATGATTTTTCACTGAGAGGTAGACATGCTCTACATCATAGACCTTGCAGTGGGCAAGATGGAGGGAAGAAATAAAAATGCATATGTAAATACGTGTACGTCATGGAAAAACATTCTTTTCTGGTTTGTCAGGACACAAATATTCTCACAGTTAGAATTCAGATGCAGAATATACTTCTCAAAGAAGAGCAACTATTGGTAGGTGACCTTGCTTTTTTCATTAAGAAGGATTTTTACTCTTCATTTCCATTATCATGTCAAATGTCAAAAAGAACAATGATACATGAGGTAGGTGGTGATTTCTGGAGTTACTTACTTAAAGTTAAAATCTTCAAGTGCAACTCTGCAATTTGCATAAGACAAATGAAATAGCCTGCCTATTGCTGATTATTAATGAGTGGCCTGTCTCCGTCAATTCTCAAGCTACAGGTCTCTCTACTGTCCTTTAATCTCTGTTCCAGTTGGTCTGAATCTCCCACCCCCCAAAAAAAACTAGGCAATTGCTGCTGCAGACTAATTCAGAAAAAGCTGGGATATGGGGATGAAAAAGCATATTTTTATAAAGTCAAATAGAATTCACCTAAACAGTATGACTTAATTCTGCTATATTTTTATTTTGTTATTTGTATTTTATTTTATCAGAAACAAAAACTTGGAATCAAAAGACAAAAATCTTACTAAATTCTTAATTAGCTCCTTCACATTGCTTTTTGTAATGACAAGCCTTTGGCACACAGATTGAACTGCATTCCTTGGTTGTGTTGCAGCATAGAAGAGCTCTCACTGTTGATTTCCTGATTATCTTTTGTGGATAGAGAATATGCGCCTCTAGAATGATCTCTTTGCTCTCTTTAATGTGTATTGTATTCATTTTAAAAAGTACCTTATAGCAAGGCTTAATAGCAAAAGAATATAATGTAGAAAGTTTTCACGTTGTATGCAAGACCTAAGTAAGATGGACTGCACTTGTCTGTATCTGTTTATATCCTTAATATTTTTAATATTTTTAAACCTATTTTAAAATATTTTCTGAGCTTGTACACTTGTGCCTGTATGTTTGTGTACTATGTTTAATTCATTTATTGCTTTCTTTAGTGGACGAGCGCAATTTTGTAGAGATGCACAGATGGCCCTCTGATATGTACCTGAAGCAGCTTGCTGTTTACAGGAATTATATCCATTCTCAGAAATGCTATTGCACAGTAATGTAAGAAGACTGAACATACTCAAAGTATATCTCAACTGGGAAATTTCAGATTGAGAATTATCTAAAATACAAAAATCACATCAAGAGCAAAAATAAATACTGAACACTGTATACTATGCTGTATTGCACTTACTAATATTCTTTGCTTTGATAATAAATCACTTTTTTTCTTAAAAGAGTGATAAATGTATCATGAGGATTTATTTCAAACATGAGAATTTCACACTCAATAGGATTAAACCTAGTATGGGACTCTTGCATAACTCATCTGTAACTATCCATTTTTCTGTTTCCCCTTTCAGTTTCCTTACTGCTTATTTTATTGCCCTTTATGGTTATTTTCAGCTGCTAAGTCGTTGAAAACGGATTTTTTTTTTGAACCTTGTGTTTGGCCACAGTATCAGTGCAAGAAAGTTGGGTGGCTAACTTGTGAGCTCTTTAAATATCTCAGAATACAAAATTTTACCACAACCTTTATTGGCTTGCAAAGTTAAGGATACATTTAATAAACATTTGAGTAACTGTTCATTTTCTACTTCAGGTGAAGCTTGCAGTTCTCATTAATGGGACTTCTAGTCATATAAGCAGATATTCTTAATTTCACCAGAATGCTTATGTGGCATCATCACTATGTTGTTTAGTGTTTCCTAATTATCTAAAAGTGGAAATATTTTTTTCCTCACAGTGAGTAGGATATAGAAGTCTGCTTTAGTAACTTGTTGAACATCTTCGCTAGTGTGAGAATATTTTATGTTCTTGTATATAAAAATTCAGGAAGTACATAACTTAGCTAAGAGCATATCTATTCAGTACTGGTAGAGATAGGGAAGCACAGGAAGGGGGTCAACAGTCATTCTTATGTTTTGTGGGAGAAAACTCCCTAACACTAATGACTTTCTTCAGAAAAAGTTTGTCTCAATCAGAAGTTTCCTCCAGGAGCTGATACCGTGTTTCAAATAGATGCCATGGTTGTGGAGGGAGGTGACCTTTCAGATAGATATGCCAGTCCTGTGAAGAACTTCAGCAATTTATATAGTGTCTGAACCTAGAAAGACACAGAAAAATACTGAAAAAATTACTTAGTATTTCTCCAAGAACCACAGCAGACTATCTCAAAAGTACCTGGAAACTATAGCTATGAGGTGAAAATGAAACTGCAAATTGCTGGAATTTAATTTTTTTTGTATCTAAAAATTGTTTCTGTATTGCAATAAAATTTTATAGGTTAATTATTCTTTTTAATTCCTCACTAGAATCATAGGGATTTTCTTTTTTGGTGATATTTTGAAGAATCAAGATGATGTTTCCTTTCCTAAAAAAAGGAGATTGTGATTCAACTGACTGTTGCAGGTGCAGAATTCTAAGGTTAGTTTTACATAAGAATAGTGGTAGTTGAATTCAATTTTTACTTCTAACTTGTCATCTGGAGTTCATAAAGTTCTTTAAAATATGAGATACAGTTATCTGCATCTCACATATAAGGAAACTTAAATGTAGAGCATTAAGTTGCTTTTTCAGGATCACTAAAGAAAACTTAAGAAAAAAAACTAGGTAGAAAAGTTAAATATATAAAAATTAAAGGTAAAAAAGTTATTTAATGCTGTTATATTTGTTACAACATAAATTACATTTTAAACATAAATTAACTGGATAAATAAGAGTAAAATTTAGTTTTTTGAAGCATAGGGCCATGGACAAAAATGAGCACACAACTAGAACCATAACTTGCATGGATACCTGATAGCATGCTTGATTGCAAGATATGCTTCTATCAGTAGGCAGCTCAGTTATTTAAATTACAGCTTATATGCCTCATACTAACTTTTATATTAAAAGTGATTACAAAAGTTATGTATGAATATTGGTCTGTGTTGCATGTAGTCCTAAACTTTTAGTATTTTGAAACTTTACCATATATGTTGTAAGTTTTTGCTAGAAATTAGTCTATTGCCAATAATTTAGGCATAAGTAAAATACAAAACAAAATACTATTTTTAACTTCACTTAAATGTTTTATAAGCATTTAGAAAATAGGCTTAATGGAAATATCAACACTCTGTCGGAGCAACTGAAATATTTTGATATTATATATTTTAATCAATTGTTATAATCACAAGTTTAATACAGAGAAGGCAGGCAATATAAAAATATTATTTATTCACAGATGTACTGTAACTTATTATTCAGAAATTGAAATAGCTTTCCATCTTAACAGGTATCCTCATAGTGCCACCTGTATCAGGTGCAAGTATGGTACTCTTGCAAACATAGAACATAGGTGATAAATTTATGAAAAAGCTTTCTCCATTCTTATTTTATATGATGTTTATCTGTAGAAATGTGTTTATCTTAAGCTATTTTTTAAATAAATACTTCAGCATTCAAAAACATAACTGAAAGTAAATCATGATGCTTGAGTAGTTACTGTTGGTAAATTTTGTTAATAGAATATCTTGTTAGCSTTTAACAACTTACAGATCATGGATATTCAGGAGCTAGAGCACTACTGTGTGACGTATTTTGAATGCATAATACATTAGGACCTTTGTTAGGCTGTAAAGTAATAATTAGGAAGCAGCTGAAAAAATAATTCAAACAAGTAACTTTGAAGAAAAGTAAAATGTGTGAAGAGGAAAACTTACATATTAGTTCAGGAAACTGTTAATAACTTCTACGTCTCTAAAATAAAATGTTAGTGTTTTGATAAACAGTTTTAATATATTATCCAGGTACCTAGTTTTCTAGTTTCATAACTGCCAAAAGAGCTTTATGTTGTGGAAGAATTAGGATTTACTTGACCTCAAATTAGAATCCAGAGAATCGGTGACCTTCTTACTTGATGGGGTTCAAACTTGCATTTCTTACATCCAAGTCCCTGAGTGTTAAGTGATGCTAATTGCTCTTCAACCTTTATATTTTCAGGCGTGCAATTCACTCAAGRAAAAGCAGCAAAAGGAGCATGATTCTAGAACCTTTTAGGCCAATCAAAGGGAGATTATTTCTTCTCAAAAATTTAATACATTTCATTGAGTATCTGTTGAACCTTACTAGCAGAAACAGTCCTAAAAACAGATAATGGAAAAAGGTTCTTTTGTTCCTGTGCAAAAGATCCCCTCAAAACATGCTTGTTCTTTAATGCTATCTCCCCTTCTGACTGCAGATTTCTTTCCAGGCTTCTCAACACAAGGACTGGGTTGAATCTTGAAATCACAAGACTGTAATTACATACTTTTCCTCTTGTAAAACATACCTCATTTTCATATTAAGGCCCATTCCCCTCTTGGGGCATGCTCAGAGTCAGCTTACCATCTACAGCCCTGGATATGCCCCTGATTTCTCAGTTCCAAGCTACTGAGACTTGCAGCTCTGAATGTCTCTGGAAACAGAACTCCTAGAATATGGAGAACTTTAAGGTCAAGTAAGGCAGCAGGGGGTGAATTTAGGTATTATCAGGTAGTAGCTAAGCAGCTTCTAGATGGTTTGGGATTACGGTTTTGAACAGACATCTAAGTGGAATTTAGATTTCCAAGTGCTTTATTAGATCTAACTCTCAAAATCTGTATTTGTAAGACAATTAATAATTAAGATATTTAACAACAGATTGCACCATATACTTTTTACTGTTTTTAGTATATGTTAATGCTTGTCCCAAGCTAGGACTGAGCTTTATATTGAAAGGCTAACAGAAAGCTTTCTGCATTAATGAAGTTTTCCACATGGTAATTACAGATTCTCTGCTGTAGTCCTTAAGGCTTTGATGTATTTGATATGAAAAAATGTTAGAAGGAAGAAACAGATATTTTATTAGGTATGTGTTGAAACTCAGCCTTTCATGTATTTGTCTTTTAATGTAGTCTGACAAAAATTTACATGTTTTTAGATTTGGCAGTTAACATTTTGTTAAAAAATAAACACTTTTTTCTAGTCAGTCTCATGTGATTATTTACCCTTTGGTGTTAGAAAATATGAGCATTACACTACAAAGATTTTTTGTAGCTTATTAACTTATAATTTATTTGCAAGGTGAGAGTGAGCAAAAAATGTAAATAATTGCTTATCTTGCAGTATTCCCCCAGGTCCTTAAATTAAGGCCCACTGAATCAAATGATGTATGCACATACAGGGAAGTCGTTTTGTTCTAGCGTTTTTTTCCTTCTTCACATGACTCCTAGATTAATTCTGAAAATTAGTTTTAGTGAAGTAATCCATTTTGAATCAAGGGAATTTAGGTGCTTAATCACATCTAAAAGTCAGAGCCATATCGGCATCTAGTTTTATAATGTTCCTCTGACATACCCAGAGAAAGTCTTTACTCCAGCCTGTCATATAATGAGGAAAAAAAAATAAGATGCTTTGGATACCTTTTCTTGTTAGTGATGCAGTAAAGAACAGCTAACCGTTATTTTGGTCAGCTCTTGACAGTGCTTGTTATTCAGAATTAGTGAAAGGAGATCAAATTGAGTAACTTGAAAGGAAAACTATGCCAAACACCTTCAGATAACAGGCAGAAAGGTCTCAGTATTTAACTTGCATAAGAAAAATATCAGGATTTAGGATGCTTGTATTAGAGAGACTGCTTGATCAAGCTGAAAATATTTTTTGTATTTTGGAAGTTGTAGTGAAAAGATTCTATAGAACGGGCCTGCATACCACACAGCCCACAAAGCAATTTCTTTGACCTGCCCTACTGTCTTGATTTGAAAAAAACTCTTAAGCTTGCCTTGCTTCAGTCCCCCAACATACTGCTAAGCACGTGGAAGGTTACCACATGAACTGCAACTTCTTGTTCATTCAGCTGATCTTTATTTGATTGGGGGTCAGCCAGGTTATTTATTTGAGAAAATTAAAGGAAGATGCAGTTCCTCATTTCAAGTTTTGCTCTCTGCATGTTGAGAAGTGAGACCAGAAACTCTTTTTAAAAGATGAAGTACTAGGAGGAGAGGTCTTGTGACAAGTCAGAAAGTGGTGAACATGGAGAGATGTGGTACCAGCTGAAAAGAAATAAGGAGAGAGCACAAGTGGGAGGAGTCCCTGCCATTAGAAGACAGATTTGGAAAAACAATTTGCTTTACCAGAAGTGAGAGGCAGTATGAAAGAAAAATACTGAAGCAGAAATTGAGGAAGAATGCCAAAATGCTTGTTTTAAGTCACATGAGAAAAAGAAAGGACCGCAGTAACTGATTCTTATGAGGGATGAAGAAGAGGATGAAGAAGAAGCACTTACCTGGGTGCAGAATAGCAACATGTAGAAAGAACTGATGTTACCCAAGGTACTTTTTGGTGCGTGTGTTCTGTGGCTGGTAAGCACAATGGGGTAGCTCTTTCGGCCCGCTGTCCTGCATTTAATCACAGAATTGCTTAAATGGCTAAACTATGTTACTTCACATGCTTACTACCCTAGGGACTGAAAGGCAGTATTAACTTGCAGGTGCTATACCTGAGTTTGCTTATGTGTCAGAACACTTTCTGCAGTGACTCCAGTGCCAAAACCTGACCTTCAAATGAGAAAAGAAGATGATGAGAGAAGGCCAGTTTTAGAAATATGAGGCATGATAATTGGGAAATTCAGGCTGAAGTGAGACAGCATCACATCATTTTAAGTAGATGTATAGGTTTAACAGAATGGAAAGAAAACCCACCCCAGATCTCTTGGTTAACATTCTTATTGCACAATTCTCCTGTCCCTCAAATTGATGAAAGTAAAATAAGTCAGTTTGTGGTGATGCTTAATCTTGTCCTTTTATTCTGTATTAATTTGTGTGGAGTATATGGTGCAGCATCTGTCCAGAAACCATTATTCCTGAAGAAAATTGCAGTGTGTTCTGATGGCTGTAGCCTGGTGTTAGGATCTGCAATGGACCACTTGCTCTTCTGAGTTGAATCCTGCCAAGGAAAAGGTAAGAGATCTTTTTGCAATCTGTATACAGCTTTGCCTGACCTACAGCAGGACTTATTTGTCAGAAATATTTCAGATTCTTCTACAGTAAGTTAGTAAGGCTGATATTTGCAGTGCAGCATTTTATATTTCCTTACAAAAAGTATGGAAAGACATTGCAAAAGAAAAGGAAAACAATTACTGAAGTGCTTTTGATGCTAAACTAGTGAGGTTACGCTCCTTTGAGTGTAAACATTTCAGTCAAATTATACATGGTATATTTAGCCTCAGCTAGGCACAGATTGTTCAGGAGCACTCATGGAAGAAATTCAGGTCACCGTACTGGATTCTACATAATTCACTAGCAAAGTGAGGACATTTTGCTCTTGAAGTGATGTTCTGCCAGAGCTACTTTAGTGAGGATTGATTTTTTTTTTTAACTCTGTGAACATTTTGTTACTCTTAAAATGCACAGCAAATAAATTTTATAGGACTTTTCTCTTAAGTGGAAATAGATTGGACTAGAAAATGTGAAAGACTCTGCAGTTCTAAAAACTATGCATATTCTAATCTACCTGTTCAATAGTTTTCACATAAGACTATCCCTACCTGTAGAATTCATGTGATAGTAGTCTGCTTTCATGGGTTACAGTCTTTACATATATTTGTCATTTTAAAACACTTTCATCTGTGTATTAACTGTGACCATCTTGGAGTTATAAGAATTTCTTTCAAAAATCATCTTTCAACTTCTCTACTTCTCTCTTTGGTATGTTCTGGATTTTTGCCAACAGACTAAAGCATAAGTAGCTGTTAAACAGGAATCTGTCTGAAGGCAGTCCAATACGAGCACAAAATTCATATCCTATGATGGGTGTTAAAATCTAGTAAACTAATAAAACTTATAGTTGACCTTTCTGGAAAGATAATGAAGCCTATGGCAAATGCAGATATAGGTTTAGTTTTACCTGCCAGGTAGGGATACATTGCTGGACCTGTTTCTAAATTACTATAAGGCTTCTGGAAGATGACATTTCTGTTTAACTCAGTGCTAGTTAAGTGTTTAGAGAGTGAGTTATTCTTTTTGAGTTACATGTAGAGATTATGCTCAAGCTAGTTGGCTTTTGGTGGATGTTTCTCTTTTGAAGCAAGAAAAACAAGGGAGAGATTTTATAATTATTTTACTTGAAGTCATTTACCAATTGAGGCTACTGGGGTATATAAGATACTGGAGTATGTTCTTAACTGTCTGTTTCTAGTAGCTTCATTAATGTACCAGTTACCTGGCAGCGTTTTTCATCAAGATAAAAATGCTTCGACATGGTAATTTCATATATTCACCACTGGTTTCTATTTCCTGGTTATTAAAAATTGTGATTAATACCCTGGTTGCTTCATCTGTAATAAATACTTTAGGAACTAATTGAAATTTGAGAAAAACAATGATATGCTTTGCAATTATAGTTTAATGCAACTCTGTGCATTTGTCATGCAACTAAATAAACCTCTTGTTTCAGATCCCTAAGAAACCCCAGATTCAAATCTTATCAATGTCAGTTTATTACTTAACTGTATTCAAACCAAGAATTTGAGACTTCAGAAACAGTTATGGTAAGCTACTATACCTGTATTTTATAATAAATAGTGTGATTCTGATTATAGGTTATAATCAAAATGGGCAAGAGCCATTTTATTTGACGGGAACATGATGAGCCTGGGAAATGGTGTTTGGACAGACCTTAAAAAAAAAAAAGTTGAAAGTTGAACTCTGTTCTCAAAATGTGAACAATGTTTTTGGTATGATATTGGTGATTTTAGAATTAAAGTGTGTATTTAGCTATTTCTGCTCTCCTGTCAGAGTTCAGCTTGGAACAATTCAGTTACGTAGGTGCATAGATGAGCTCTTCCTTTCTTTTTCTTCTGAAAAATCACACAGGAAATATAACTGGCACATAGGTACTCTTGGAGGCCAAATGCTTTAGTGATTAATGCTCTTGACTGAGACCCATCAATACCAGAGTATGCAGTTTACAGCATATAATTTGACCCTGCTGAACTGCTSCAATATAACTCTCTTCAGAAATGCTAAACAAAAAAGAAAGCAGCATGACTTTTTCAAGCACTAAAAATAGATGTTTGTGGTTATAGTATTAACACTTCTTGACCAGTTTCTCTCATCATCAGCTCATCAGGTACTGCCCATCATCCAGAATTACATAAAACACATCTCCAGGCACATCTGAGAACAGAGAGAAAATTCCTACAGCAGCTTCAGCTTATCTTACTTCTGACACAATGAGTGAAAATACATTTAAACTCTGTTAGTAGATTTTAAACTTTTCCTCCAAAGACAATTCCAGCTGCATAAAACAATTGAAAATACTGAGTTTTGTGTGAACACATTTTTTTTAAGCTATCATGCAAATTCTCATATATGAGATTTGCTCTTTGTTAGGAAGAGTGCTAAGTTATGCTGAACAAACACAAATTCCCAGAAATTTGCATAAATCATCTTGAGTACTCTAAGATCAGCTGAAATATGCGATTGTTATTTCTGCCAAGAAGTAGCAGACTTAAAACTTGCCCAAGAAATAAGTTTTTTTCCTTTTCCATGGCTTTTCAAGCGTGGATAAAAGCCTGTAGTGTTGACTTTTTCACTTTTGATGAGTTTAATGAAGTTCAGGAACAATAACAAGCATAGCTGGGGGATTTTGCAGGGAAAGCACACAAGATGGCTTCTTTCTGAGCTCATAGCTATGAGAACAAACTCATAAAGTCTCATGTGAACCTGAGACAGAGACAGATGTGGTTGTGCTCATTGGCAAGCTTTGTTGTGATGAGGCTGGTAAGGAAATGCTGACATTTTAGCTCCAAACCTGGGTTACTTCCTTCTCCTTGGGCTCTTTCTGTTCAGTAAATACTAAAAGTTAACTTGTTTATTAAAAATAAAATCAATTTAAGGTGCTAGGCTTTAAAAAATAAATTTTGTTTCACGGTTTTTAATTGAACTTTCAAAAAAATACACTTTTAATCTCTGACAAAAAAAAGCAGAAAAAACAAGGATGAGGAAGAAATAAAAGATGAGAGAGAAGTATTGAGGAGGGTTTTGTTCTTTTGAGTTTTTTTTCCCTCATCACTGAGTAAACCAAATCTTTTTTTTCCCCCGCAAAGATAGTGTTATTTTAATGCCAAGTGTTTGAAGCAATTTTTCATCCAGTTTTACATTGCTCTGATTTCCTGTAAATCTGTTTTCCAAAACAACACTGTGTGCTTTAGGCCTGAACTTGGCAAATACTATCTTAGTGGAGTATTCTTCAATTAACAGCCTCTTAAACAGTCTACACATCCCCAGGCATTTTCTATCCCAAACAGCCCTCAGTTCATAATGATTATAGTCAGAAATGAAAGCTCTGATACATAACTTCCTGCCAGAAGCTGTGTTGTAACAAAATATTTACAAAAAAAGTGCTGCTCAGACTAGTCTCTGTGCCCTTGCCGTGAAACATGAGCCAAAAGACCATGGGTCATAAGGGTAAGGGCCATGCTTACAAGCTGCTGTGGTTATTTTCAAGATCGCATTCCACAGTACCAATGTTATGGTTGACTATGTATATTTCCTGCTTAGTCTAATTAAAGAAATTCTGTATGCTGTGTAGAAAACATTGAGAGTTGCTAGCACGTCATTTGGGAGAGAGGGGCAGAAAGAAGACTGAAGAGAAAAGAGAGAGGCATTTGGAATGAGCATATGAATCAATCTATACAAAAAAGAACCACAGGAGTGAACACACTGAGTGCAAGCATATTTTATTTGGCTGAGTCAGATCTCGTTCTAGACTTGTTTCCAGCATTACAGAAAGGATGTAGAAATGTAGCATATTGAAGCACTTATCAATGAAATCAAAAGAAATTACATTTCCCCCAAAATATTCTTCTGATGCCATAGCAGGAAGTTAGAAGGAAGTTGTTCCAAAAATGAGGAGGTGTAGCTCTTGGTCATCTCTCTCCTGAAAGCAGAAACAGTAGACATAAAATGCAGATTCCTACTGTTAGGAGTTAGTTTATTGATAAGATATGTTTATAGAAGAGACTTTGAAGACTTCTTAAATAATGTTTTTATATGTGTGTATATATGTATTTGTATATATTTATTTATATACACATGTATGTGTGTATCTTTGTATTTTTATATGTACATATCATAATGAAGTCTAGTCATCTTTGCTAAAAATCTTTGTACAAAACCAGCAAGTTTACCACATGATTGCTTTTATATGTGGTCAAGGATACTGACTACTATAATGACTGTAAGCTTTTTATTGTGTAGAACACACAATATTTGAAGTGCACACACGCACGCACAGACATTCTTGTCTGTTTTAACAGAATTGGTTGCATTTTAACCTGGGAGTAAGGAGGAGCTGACAGAGGACCAATCAAAAAAAATGTCTGAAGTCATGTTAAATGTTTAACAGATTTCACAGCTATAGTATCTTTTTTGGTCAGCACAGAAATAATGTCCTGAATGTCTCTTCATCTGTAAATTTAAAAGGAGGAAATGCGTATTCTCTTTTTGCATGATAATTAACACAGCAAGTACATTATGATACCAGGTTGTCACTCAAGTGTGGAGATTTAGGGATTCAAAACTGGCTTCATGCTGTATGTTCCAGAAAGGGGCCTAGGCCATTATATCCCCTGCTGTGCAGAAGAGACATTGATTGTGGTAGGGCCGAGATGGGCCACATGATGCCATTGGTTGCCATTCTTCGATCAGTCAAGAGTGGCAGATCCTTTGGGACTGAGAAGCTCATCCCTGTGGTTTTATAACACAGGAGGAACAGAAATTTTGTATTAAAATCTTAAAGATTATTGAATTCATAAATGATTGTCAAACATCAGAAAGTAACTATATACCTGTAATGAGAAACTGTTACTTCCAGGCATTGTACAGATAAATAAGATGGTGCAAATTTTCTTCTCCTCTGGCAGGAATTAATGCACGCAATATTGAATAAGTCTGTCTGTGACCCCTTGTCTGGACTACCTTAATCCCTCAGCCAGTGGTCTGAATTGTTTCACAAGGCCAGGAAGTATTCAAACATATCCTGGCTTCATAGTGAACAGGCAAATGCCTGTTTTCCACCAGCCGACCCAACCTCCTGATTCCAAGCGTTTTGTTGATGGTAAGACTTAGGGAAATATGAACCTGACTCAGGCTGTTGATTGGCTGAACTAATTCTGGTGTCTGATTCTCCTCTAATCTGTCACCAGTTAGTCCCAGAAACCGTCTCTTCTAGGTGTGCTTGAAACCCAGGTCCCTAAGCCACCTGAGCCACATGGTTGATCTACTGCACGCTGTCCCACTGTGTAAAAGGTATTACACAGATGACAGAACCCTTACGAACTTAATCTGTATCCATATATTGTTTCCTTAGTTCACTGCTGCAGCGTTTGTCCGTACCTGTAACAGCCGTGTATATGAGTCTGTCAGACTTGCACTGTGTAACAAAATGACATGCAAGAATACCTTAACAGTATTTCTTTAGAGACCTAAGTTAGTATCTCTGTGAACTACTGTGGAAGAGTTAAACTCAGTCTGTTAAGAATTAGTTAAAGGATTTTTAAAGGTCAGTACTGTGTCATGTAGACAGACCTTTACATTCTGATGAGAAAATTTTGACTCATATTTTACTACAAACAGACGCAATCTTCTTATATGGAGGGAGAAAAAAAAAAAAAAAAAA
>NW_028185628.1:1083454-1099280 GCF_003343005.1 Rhea americana
GAATAATAAAAAAAAAAAAAAAAAAAAACCCCACTCCTAGCTGAACCATTTTGCCTTGATCCTTTTACAGGCTAGCAACTAAGGGCTATACATCTTGGAAACTTTTCTCCCAAGTATGCAGTAAGAAGTTCATAATGAAGATAACTGCAACTGAGAATCTTCAAAATGAATTCACACTTCACTGTTGTGTAATGGTATACAACACTGCTCCATCAAGTCATCCCTTTGTATTAAAAGTGGGGAAAAAACTCTCATCAAAATTAGCTGCAAGAAGCTTGTAGTTTCCAATCAAAAAAAGATGACATAGAAAAAAATAAGTGAAGGATTTCAGATAAGGGACAATTCTACAAGGGACAAGCCTTCAGTCTTAGAGCCAGAGCCTTTGTGCTGCATATTGAAATTAACTGCATTGTCCCCTATGAAGCTGCGATACACATAATACTCAGTTATGTAGTAAAATATTGTTGCTGTCATGGATACCTAAGCAGCGTTGCTCAGTACTATACTCACATTTCATCTACAGTACTGAAAATTCATTATTATTGGCCAGAGAGTGTTTCCCACTACTTACCCTTCTGCTACTGTAGAACACCAATTTGACGCAGAGCTTCTGGGAGTTGTCTATAAAACTTTTGCAGATCTGAAAATCCACCAATGCAGGTTCTCCCAATAAACACACGAGGGACCTAGACACCAAAAGAATGATATGCATTAATCTGTGAAGAGAGACCATTTATACAGCTAAGTCACTGAAGAATGAGCAGAGCATTCATCTCCTAAGCAGCAAACTTCATGTAAAGGATACTATAATTTACAAAAATCTCCCTCTCCTTCCATTTCCCCCCCACACCCCCCCACCCCAAGTCTGTCTGTTAGGAAATCTACTGTTAGGAAAGAGTAGAGGAATATTCTACATTTTATAGAGGGTATGGGGCAATAATAGCATCTGATGTTTTAAACAGTATTGGTCCTAAATTTCACAACTGTTTTTAGGATAACAAAAAACCTTGTGCCAGGAAGAAAGCAGTGCTGTGATTGAATGCATCTGCTTAGTCCTGTAAGATGCATTCCTGGTTCTGAGTCAGGCAGATCGCTCCACTGGCCAAAGTGACTTTTTAAAGCCTGTTGTATTTAGCACAGTATGAATGCTGATTTCTTGCATAGAAGTTAAGAAGTCAGGAATGTGTATGACTGCAAGAAGTCCAACAGCAACTGACTTGTAAGTCAGGATCAGCCTGCAGCTCACTATGCAGATTCTTAACAGGGAAAAATCTGTTTATTAGTCTTTGAGTATTTCAGCGATATTATTTTAGTACATGGCATTTTTGAAGCAAATGTCCAGTTAATCTAGATTAACCCTTTTTAAGTGGCATGCAGAAGTAGTCCTAAAGTATGCAAACAGGATTTCTTTAGATGGAACTAACCTGGGAATTACACTCTAGGATAGCACTAAATACTGATGCTCAAATATTGATGATCCTAAGGCTGTGAGTGAGCACCTCCAAGTGCCAAGATTTTCTAACAAAAGTGACCCAGTGAGGGAGTGCTACAGGCTTGACAACAGTTTCTGGATCAGCTGGGTATGTGGCTGTGTGAGGCACAAAGCAAAGGAGGCTCCTGGCAGGGGATGGGAGCAGCAGTTTCTGCAATAAGTCTGTAGCCTCCTTCTGGAGCCCCTATCCCCTGCTCCTATGCAGCAATCGGTCAGTCTAGCTTTTGGAGGAGCTACTGGAGGAGGAAGAAACTCATCAGAACCTGAGGACAGATCCCCTCTCCCCCATCTGTTTCCTGCTTAACTTCCCTAGGCATCCATGCTGGTCCAAGGGAGGATCCAAGGCAGTAAGCTGAATTAGAGCAGTAACTTTCAGGACCTCTGCTGCCCTCCATTCACCAACATGGAGTAGGTCCTATCAGCTGGGCCATGTTGGCCTTTTTCTGTTGGTGTTTGCAGCCTAGGGGGCAGATTGGCCCATTAGGAACATTTTTTTTTAATCTTCCCTTTTTCACGCTCACACTAGCCTTTCCGGGATTTCTTGATGCTGTTAGCCACCTCTCCCCTCCCCCCCATTTTCTTTCCGTTAGGGGCTATGTTATCTTTGGAAGGAATTCAATGTTCTTGTTCTTAAGCATTTGTCCTGGACAGTTTCTGTTTTGTTTCCAGTACATATCCCACCCACACTTTAACTCCTGACTGCACTGGAAGCGAGAAGAAGGCCTACTATGGGAGGTGGCAAGGCATGGTCCTTTCCCACCTGGCTGCTTTTAGTCTTTGTAAAAGGGATGTTTTCTAGCTCAGTGGTCCTTGGTGGCAAAATTACTTCCTGGTACTAAGGAAGTCTTATTGCAAGAACTCTTGTGGCAGGTAGCCTGCCTGCACCGTGGGATGCCTGTGGCTTCTCAGGAAGGGTGGCAGGCAAGGTCTCCCCATGAGTAGCGAGCTTAAGGCAAAAGTCTAGGTAAAGAACAGAAGCATTCCTTTAGCAGGAATGGGCAAAGGGTGAGAAAAGTAATAAGAGTTCTTGTATTACTGGTGGGAGGAGGAAGAAAAAGTTTCTTTTAAGTAAGCATGAAGAAGTTTGTTCTTCATCCTTCACAGCCAGTTTAGCAAACAAAACTTTCCCTGACCATATCAAAATCACCTAAACCATAGCAGCAGCTAAGACGAGCCTTTTCCGTCATGCTCCCCCCAACAGCATCCATGTTCTTCCTCCCCTTGTCCTCACTTAGCAAAACGCAGAGCAAGCAACCCTCTTCACCAATCCCTTTTCTGCTGGGAAATTACCTTTTGCTTTCAGGAAGTTGTTTTTCTGATTGGCAAAGCTCTAGCTGCTCCCTCCCCCTCCACTCCTTGTCTGTTAGGAAATTTGCTTCCACTTTCCCTGGGTATCTTCTTTCCCTATAAGGCTATCAATCCCGCCTCTGCTGGGAAATGAGCTACTACTTTCAGTATCTTACATTTCTAGTAAAGCTGTCCATCCWTTCTCCCTTGTGTGTCCTAACTGCTGCCATGAGGCCAAAAGGGCTACACATACAGCTGCCTGAGAAACTGGCCAGCTGGAATCAAAAAGCCCATCTGCATCTTCATCCAGAGAGAGTACAACAGGAGTTCATTATCTGAAGGATTTGAGGATGTTTGTATCTTACATGTCTCTTTCACTGTATCATCTTGCAGTGACTTTACTGGATGTATTCTTCACTTTGAAGTGGCTGATACTGAGGATGCAACTGAACTGGGCTCATTCATTGTCGGGGTAAAGGATCATGACCCAGCAATGAAGGAGGTGACCAGTATTTCTGATGTTGCAGGTTAACACCTAAATGCTACAAAGAACCATTTCCACGTGTGGAATAAAGGTACCAGAGTCCTCTTCTGGCCCAAAACTTCAGAATGCTTGAGCATTGCGTGTTTCCATGAGGCTGGCCAAGATGCCTCCTCTGGTCCTCTGTGACATTGCTGTTAATGTAATCATAATCACGCCAGGCTAGGTGCTAGACTAGGCATCAGGCAGTTTGGTAACCCTCAGAGAGTAAAAGCTTTGATGATCTTGTGCACATCTCCCAAACAGATGATCTACTAGAATGGGGCTCCAGCACCTTGCTAATAAACTCACCCATGACAGACTTACTGACCTCAAATTGGTTGGCCATATACTCATAGGAACTGACAGGCATGACACCCTAGAAAGCAAATCTCATCCTCTTGAAGATAGGTAAGGGATCCCAAAGTTTTATGCAATGATACCAAACCTGTGGCCAGCTGACAGCAGCAGACTCCATTGTATTTACACACTAAAAGCCCTGAATTCACTGTCGGTCCTTGTATGTACTAAAGATGAAGCGGTGCCATCAGTCTGAGCTCATTTCTTGTGCTTAAAGTTTCTGGTCAGTTGAAAATAGCAGTCACAGTAGCAGAGTCTCCCCTCCTTCCACTTCAAGATTTCCCTCTTGGGTTTTGAGCCCTAGAAGCATCACTAAATCCACTTGTGCCCACCTGCTGGGCCCCAAGTGTGCTCAGTTTCCAAATTCAGTATGGAGGCAAGGAGATAAGCATGCAGTACGGTTCCCTCTATCACTTGCAAGAGGTTAAAAATGAGAAAACAGGATCAGAATCAAGCCAGGAAAAGACCTGACTCTGTGAGTGAGGATTTCACAGGAGGACAGTGAAAACAGCAATATATTGCCATCATCTATGCAAGACAGACACCGTGGCACTTTTTGGAATGACCATCTGAAGGGCCTGCTGTCCTCAAAGCTTGGATTTACCCAGGACTGATTCAAACCACATGTCTGGTGGGGATATTGAGTCCATGGTAATGGATCAGGGTAGAGTAAATTCTCTGAATTGTGTCCTCAGCATTTCTTTCCAGTTTCACTTTGCAGAGCTAAACCTGTTGTATCATGCTTTTTGCTAAGGCAGATTGGAAAAAAAAAAAAAAAAGAGTTGTGCAAAGGCCTAACCAATGCTGAAGTGCCAACTGTCTGATCTGTATAATGGCATTTCTAAAGAAGTTATTTCCTGAAAATCAAACACATCTTATAATATTGATACACTGATACAAATCCAGTTATTTAATTGGCTACTTAATTAAATGCTTCAAAATAAATAGCCTTTACAGTTTTAGGTGCAGTATCTATTTTACTGCCACCTAAAATAAGACAGCTCTGAACGTTTTTGCTGATCAAAGTCAGAAGGAAGTTAAAATTCAGACAAACTCCCATCTCTGTCCTCTCTCACCTCTGCTCGGACTGCTCAAACACATTTTTGCTTTGCACGTATTACAATTTTATAGAAAGATTTTTGAAGGAACTTCTGACTGCTATCCTAGAAAGAAAGACAGCAGCCTTCTACATTAATCCTTCCCTAACTAGTGGAGTCAAGAACTAAGAGTTAGTGCGAAGATCAATTGCTTCCGTGCTTCTACATGCTACAACAGCAAATACATTCCAAGTAGGTACAAAATATTCTTAGAGGCGTCATAGTTCCCCAGGATGCAGCTTGCATAGAGTGAAGCTTTGTCTCAAGGTCCTTATAAAGGGAATTAGTGTGCAGTTCTAGAAGCACAGTAGCTTGGAAACACAGATTTGTGAGTTTACTCCTTGAGAAGGCACTTCCCAGGGAAGAAGTAGAAAAATGAAAACAATATTAAAAACATTTAAAACATTTTAAAAATAGAATGAGGATGTTACTTTTCCTTGTGATGTGGCTAGTTTTATTGAAAAAAAAAAGGGGGGGGGGGAAGCGACTTCACTTCAGCCTCAGTATCAGCTAGCACTATTTCGTTTCTGAGAAAAGGTTAACAAGTTCTGCAATAAGAATTTGTGAACTTACTGTTCCTTCCCCTGTTGTTTGCTGGAGGTAATCCAGGACATCATCCATCCCAGTAACATCAACTGACTCCAGACATCCCGGCATGAAGTTAAATCCTCTGAGGATCATCATTGCATTACGGCAGTAAGGGCAGGTTGGCTTTAAAAAAACTGTTACTTTGCCATCTCTGACTCTGCTCATCACGAAACGGTCAGCCATGCTTCTTTTTAAGAATGAACAGGAATGCTGCACTTTACAAACTGGCTCACAGGCAGATGGGAAAAAAGCAGCAATCTCAGTCTGGGATATTTATGAGCTGCATAGTGCCCGCCTCCTTGAAAACGCCTCCCCAGAAGGATGTAATCTCTTCACAAGATTGTGCCTTTTAAAACAACAATACTTCTACTTTCTGTATATTATTATAAAAACTCTGCGCTGGTGAACAAACCAATAGTTTAAAAAGAGGAAGACACTTAACTATCGTGTTCTTTCAGCACATGAACTTTTGTACATGATCTGCAGTAGCTGCTTATTAACTAATGCACTGGTTAAAGGTGAGCTATCACTGTTGCCTGCCTTCCTCCGCCTACAGATTTTTTGATATGGCTTTCCTGCCTCTCACCTCACATGTTGCAGGATGTGAAAATCACTTTGAGGGAACACTATAAACATCAGGAAACCTGCAGATAAGCAGAGATCCATCTTTTGGCTACATAAGCTTTCTATCACAGAAGTTAAAAAAATAAAGTATTTTAAGTGTATATATTTATTCCTGTAACCCTTCCATAATGAGTGCCTACAGTTTCCAGCAGTGCCTAAACAGTTTAACAGTCTTAACCCAGTTTCCAGATGGTCTGTGTTCACCTGTACATCAACTAAGAACTAAAGAGGTTCGGAGAACCAATTCTAGAATTCAAAAAGTTCCAGTTTTGGAACTTCTTGGGTGGACCAAAATTCTTTTGAGGTTTAAAATCTTAAGAGACATAATTGGATAACAAGTTAAACTTGGGTAACTAGGGCTAGTTTTTGACCATTTTGGTCCATCTATCCAACCTTCACATGTTGAATGGTGACAGTGTCATTGCACCTACGTGTGAACCTCAATAGGACCATGAGTCTAGTGCCACAGGACTTCCAGGTAGAGCCTATCTTATACCATTTACTCACTAACATAAACCTGCATGGTGAATGATCTCACTCAATATTTCAAACTACTGCTAGGCAGACTCAGTCTGACATTTAGTTCAGCTTTTGTATTCTGTAATTACCTAAAGCACTCATATTTCATTCTGTGGCCGGTTCTAGATGAGCTAGAGGTGAGAAGCTCATTCCTTCTCCCCCACTTCTCACTTATTTCCTATTTCTTTTGATTTTTTTCCCCCCAACATCACTTTTTGACTTAACAGGCTAAATACCTTGACTTATGCAGCTTTCTATCAGTGGACTACAAAGAGTATTTGTATTACTATATTCTTCTATGATTATATATATGTATATGTCATTTTTTTCCTTCTAGCAGGAACCATATTTTTGTCTAAATGCTGTACAGAGTGATCCTGTAGGGATCAGTAGGGATCCTAGATACTCTTAAAGGTCTACAACTACAATGCTTAGGTTGTGATTCAGAGAGGTACTTAAGCATTTAACTGTCACTGAAAGCAAAGGTCTTAGAAGAAGTCTCCTTGTTGCACAAAGGATGTTGAGACAGGTTCACATGCACAAAGGTTTATTGGCAGGGTCTGTAGCTGATGGCATACATTGATTTTAGTGGTGAAAGTTACTCTGGGGAAGGTAAGAACAAAAGGAAAGAGGGAAAGAGAAGGTCAAGAGAAAAGTTGCAAGCCAGGAAATGACAAACAAAGTAACAAGGGCAAGCAAACTTGCCCAGGCAAGCATCCTCCCCTGGGCAGCCTTCTCAGTGCAACAAGTGACTTCTCAGGCTTTGTCTCCCCCTTGGCATACCAAAGGTTAAGGCACTGGCTTGCAGTTTCTGAGGTCTTAGAGCCTTAGTCTAAGTTCTTCAAGCCTCAGATTTTTGGGAGTTTTATCCAGAATAGCATCCATTAGCCAACTACTTTTGCAAGGGCATTGGGATAGCAGGAGTACTCTTCACATATTATGCAGGCCTCTGGTAGCACACAGAAGACACCCAGCTGGAGGTACAAAAGGTCAAATGAGGTAGACAGCATAGAAGCCATCCACATTAGGCCGACTCCATTTTTCCAGATAAAAAAAAGCTTTGTCTTTCTACAAATCTCCCTTCGCTTGAGGCTCTCTCAATGATGTATCCCACTTTTATACATGATAAAACCTGTGACACAGAAGATAAGGATCTTGCTATAAGTCACGCAATAAGTCAAGGCATAATGATCCTTGCTGCCCAGTCCCATTTTTCACTTTCTCTTGAGCTAAATCAGTTTGTTGCTTAAGAGTCCCTAGCCTGTTACATGTTTAATTTTCACAGAATCACAGAATGGTTGAGGTTGGAAGAGACCTCCGGAGATCATCTAGTCTACCCCCCCTGCTCAGAGTAGGGTCACCTAGAGCAGATTACTCAGGGCCCAGCAGGGTTCTGAGTATCTCCAAAGGTGGAGACTCTACAACCTCTCTGGGTAACCTGTTCTGCTGTTTAATCACTCCCATAGTAAAGAAGATTTGTCTTAAGTTAAAATAGAATTTCCTGTAATTTCAATGTGTACTCATTGCCTCTAGTCTCGTTACTGCTGACCACTGCTGAGAAGAGTCTGGCTCCATCTTCTTTACACCCTTCCACCAGGTATTTACATGCATTGGTAAGATCCCCTGAGCCTTCTCTTCCCCACGCTGAACAGTCCCAGCTCTCTTAGCCTCTCCTTGCATGACAGCTGCTCCAGCCCCTTAGTAATCTTTGTGGCCCTTTGGTAGACTCACTCCAGTATGTCCATATCTCTCTTGTACTGGGGAGCCCAAAACTGGGCACAGTTTATATGAGTGAGAAAGTCCCTTGAATTTGGGCCACTTACAGAATATAAGCAGCTCAATCACATTTTAACTATTTAAACTATCAAGGCTTAACACAAAAAAAGCTATGTAAATAAATTCAATTTCTTTTTCATGAATCACCAGATCTCACCCCACCTTTTTGTTGATTGACTTTTTAATTGATAGGCAGGTACTGACAGGAGCTGTTCCCTTGTCCAAAACAAGGCTTTCCAACTTCCGTTTGCTGTAGGATTGGCATTGTACAGCAAAAAATCACACTGTTGCATACAGACAAATGCATGCTTTGAGCTCTACCTTTTCCTTTGTAGACCTCAGAAAGGAAAAATAAAACTGAGGCAGCTGGATCCTCCTTGCACACCATACCACAGTTGCTTGCCAGGCATCTGGCAGATCTTGCAACATCCTAGGCTTTCCCACTCTTTTGGCTTTCAGTATCGTTCTTTATTCCTTTTTCTTAGTTATAAGAAAAGGAGGAACTTCTGAGAAGAGACGGCCTTGCTGGTCATCTGCTAGTCCGTGTTAGCAGGTGTGCCCGGGGGGAGTGATGGTCATAGGACCTCGTTACCCAGCTTGAAACTAGAGCAAAGGTTAGGCACAACCCAGACGTGCCTTCCAGGAGCTGTTGACCCTTCTGGACTGCAGCCAAGGAAATACAGGTAGTTGAGTAAGATTCTAACTAATTTTCTATTTATGTGACAACCCCCACAACTGGCTAAAATCCCGCTCTGCTGTACTTGCAGAAGAGAAGCACATTTTAGACTCTTCTGTTAAAAAAATCCCCAAAGACCTGGTTTCCAGAACTCTAGATTAAGAAGTGAAACCAGTGCTTCAGAGGGAAAACACATACATGTTGCTTCCTTCCTAGTGTCACGATAAGCAGCTAGCAGAGAACGTGAATCCACTAGCTCTTCAAGGCTCAATCAAAAATTACTCTTAAAAGTACATCTTAGTATGGTGTACTCCCCAGTTAATTAAGTAATTCCAGTCATGGTGATAAGAGCACTGAAGGAATATTTCCCACAATATATTGTTTGCTGTACTTTGAGTAAAAGCATTTACCTTTCAAAACAAACAAAAATCAGATTTTAAAAGTCAACCTTTGCTTTTATCACCTAGGAAGCTAGCAAAAGCTAAGTGCTCAGCTGAGCTTGCAGGACAGTTYATTACTTCAATCACAGTGGCAGGTGCTGACCCCTAGCTGCCGGGGGGCTCCGGCCTTCTTTTGTATTCCCTGATGGACACGGAGGAGACTCAGCTGTGGAGGCCACTTAGGAGAACCTGGCTCCACCTGGCTTTGAGGGGAATACCCTTTGAGAGGTTTCCTTACCTTTCAGATAAGGTCACTGTTGCTGTGGTCAGCGTGGTGTCTGACCTGGAAACTTCTGGGATAGAAGAACTTCTAGGACAAGCTACGAATTTTTCTGACGTGCTTGTGTTACCGGTTGAGAACGGCACCGATGTGTTGGCAGGTAAGCTCCCCAGCCCTTTTGGGGGGGGGGGAAGAGGCACGTGTGTGGGGAGATTAAGGGCCTATGACTTTCAACTGTCTGCTGTGGATTTTTTTTTTCTAATCTGGCTTTGATACTATATTTGTTCTTGTCATATTGCTTGTTTAATTTTAATGTGTAGTATAGGTATATAGATGGATGCTTGACAGTGTCTGCTGTAGACTAGATGAACAAAGAGAGAAATGCTACTAAAACTGTAGAAGCAAAAAGTCAGTAATTATCTATTTAACACATAAAACAATGCTGTGGTCTGTAGTATTAGCTCTCAGTACAAAATTAACTGAATTTCTAACTGTCTATTTGGATGCATTTATAAATTCTGACATGTAGGGTCTTATGCAAAAAAAATCAGAATTACATTTTTTTTTTTGTCAATAAAAAGTTTGTTCTTCCTGGAATGTGGTGGCCACACACACATGCGAATTTCAGATTGTATTTCCAAATGATAGCCTGTAAGGCTTTATTCACGGCTGTTCATATAATGCAGGTCAGTGCAGGGATGAGCATAGTTAGGGTTAAAAAAGCATATCTGAACAAATGACCTGCAGATGTCTGCCTTCTGTGAGTGCCTCCTGGATAGCACCAACTATGAGTGGAGATGGAGGGCCGGGCACAGTCTTCTCCAAGGAAGAGAGATCTGAATTGTGAATGGGAGAGAGTCTTGGGCTGCTCTTTACTGGATAATTATAAATAAAGGCTATAGACATAGTGGGGAAAATCAAGGTGCAGGAGAGTTCACGTACGTTATTGCTGTGATGCTAAATATGTGGTGTAAATCTGCTGGACTTTCCTGTGAGTACTGGGGGACAGCTACACAAAGTCACTAAAAAAAAGCTTGTGTCTCTTGGTTTAAAATGTTTCAATCTGTGCTGTGGGGCTAAGCATTTGAGTTGAACTTGCAGGGCTGTTTGATTATTTGGTGCCCGGTGTCCTGGAGCTAGTTGCCTGTACTTGTGTCCACGGGTCTGTAGATGGGGCTGTGGGTGGTTCATCTCTCGCCGCTCCAGTGATAGCCCAGACATACGTTACTTACTTTTTGTGGGTGTTACTAGCACGAAAGAACAAAGCAAAATCTTTGCTGAAATCCTAGTAGAGCTGCTGGCGCTATTTTTAGGCATTCAACTGGTACGCTATGCCTCTTGCAAAAATGGGAAAGTATACTTCTTTTGGGGGAAACTGCTGTGAAAATGGGTATAAAAGCATAGTAAATGTAAGGAACAAGGAAAGGGCAAGTGTACTATTAACTGCACAAAATACATGCATACAAATGTTAAATGGCATTTAGCGTATGATATGTGTGTGCTAAGATCTCGATTCTACACAGGCTGGAAAAGTATGGTTAACTTTATGTACTTTCCTCACGAAGAACTCTCTCTGCCCCCAAAACACTGCCTGCAACACAAGAGTCAAATATTCTCCTAAAAGCCAGAGGGATCCAGCTTTAAGAGAGTAAATGTGGATCCACATCCCCCTATCCTGGTAAACACTGTGACCTCTGCTCAAAAAGCACTTTGTACAGCTCTGTAATTTTCATTTAATCCTCCCCCCCCCCCCCCCCCCCCCCGAGGAAGCTCTGACCAGTAGCTCGAGCTGCTCTGGTGCCAATACGCAGTTTCCAGCAGTGCGGGAGTACCAAGCAGAAAACCCTGTAAATCCCTATGCTAACAGCTCCATGTAGGATTTTCCTCCAGGAGTATCCACAAGGTCAGGGGTTTCCGCAGAGACCACGTGGAATTGTTGGAGACGAGCTGTGCACACGATCGAAATGCACACCCAAACCCATCCCTCCAGCTGCAATCAGTACCGCGATTTTTGTTGAAGTTCACTGTGTTTTGGGGGATTTTTTTTTTTTTTTAATCTTACTGAAATGTGTGCAGCCTTTGGATAGGGACTATTGTCGGGGGCTCAGGCAAGCCTGGTTTCCTGGCTCCGTCCCAGTTACCTGATGCGATTCCTCCCAGACTTCTTTATGTGGACTATCGGAGAAAGGATTCTGCTGCCTGCCCTGACTGGGGGAGCAGATGGGGACCCTGCCGGGTCAGGACAACCCTGTTCCGCCTTCGGAAAGGCTCCACCGGTGCCCGCAGCCGCAGAGCGGGTGCTCCACGTGTAACTGCCCTGGGACGCCCACCCTAAGGGCCTGCCTCCGCGAACTGTTCCTGCCTCGAACCACCTCAGCATTTCCCTGTTCCTTCCTTTTGATTTAGAGGTGCGGATGGTCACTGCTTGGACCGACCGCAGTCCACGGGGGAGCTTCGCTTTCTGCCCCCGTTTCCCCAACTTGGGTCAGGGCCCCCCTGCCAGCAGCGCCTTCCCAAGCCTGTTCGTAGCACTAACAGCGGCTGTCATGAACAGCCCTTATGAAGTGAAACTCTGGAAATCTGACAGCTAACTGCTGCTATCCAACTGTGCAAAACCTCCAGGGATATGCCCATGCATGCACACACATGTCTACAGCAGCAAGCTTGGAATTTCAGTTTAATTTTATAACTTGTTTTGATGGTGGTTTCAGTTAAATGGATGAAATTTTGGCTCTTCTGAAGCCGAATGGGAGGTTTGTCAGCCAGGGTTTTATCCTATGCAGAGAAAATTGTGACTAAAAGTGAACGCAATCCTAGGGACTGTTAATGCAGGGAAAGCAAAAATGAGTCCGAGTATTCAGAATTGTACTTGTTGTTTGCCTTAATTCAGAAGAGCTTTGGGGATTTCTTGAAAAACAGCTGAGTGATTCAGGGACAGATCTGGAATATATGCCATTGGTAGGATACGAAGGGACATGAATTCCTAGGGTATGTTGATGCACCCCTTTTAAAACTGCGCAGAGCAGAGATCTGGCATGTACTCGGAGCAGCCTTCGCTGGAGAGGCTCTGCCGCGGGAGCGTCTGAGGAGCTGTGACTTGTCGGTAGCTGATGAGTTGTAACCTGCCGAGCTTTTGACGTGTGCCCCTGCGACGGGCCAGACCTCTCGCCTTCAGCACCAACGCTTGCAGAGGTTTTTGTTGCGTACAGGACTTCAATAAAGGCGATGCTGAAGCTGGATCTGGTAACGCTTGCTCTACACCAAGAACTTCTCGAGCTTTGATGGTGGCCGGTGGCGAGCACACACGTCGGGTGCTGACGGCCGTCTCGCCCTGTGCCGGCCGCTCACTACGAGCGTGGGAACGGTCGCTCTTGCTTCCACAGATGTGGCTCTGAAAGAGGAACATGAGTGCAAAGCTCGGTCGCTGTCCCAGCGAGTATCTAACTGCAGGCTGTGAGCTCTGGGCAGCACTGCGGCGCTGGGCTTTCGTGCCCCGGGTCCTTAGTTCTGATGCTCCTTCAGGAGAGGGGACTAAACGGCTCCGTCTCACATCGCGGAGCGAAGCAATGTCCTGGGACCTTAAAAAATACGGACTGAGTATTTATCTTTCTAAGCCCTTCCCGGCTGATGGAAGGTGCAGAGATGAAGTTAACAGTAAAGAATTGTTTCATGCTCCTTCTGGCAAGAGGGTCATAGTTCTGAGGTAGGCAAATATGGTGGAGGAATACCCCAGAGGAAAATTCATTTTATTATTTTTTGCATTGATACAACCACATGCATAGCTGGAAGCTATTTTTAGCAGCTGATCAGTGTTCAATGACTGTCCTGTTCAAAAGGCGATAATGCCGCCACAGTTTAGAAACTGTTTAACTTTATGCTGGCTTTGCACCAAAGAGGAAAGAATATTTGGGACCTCAGTTGAAAATGGGGCTCACAGGGGGGCAGACAGTCTAAATATCTGTAGGAATTATTCAAGGACGATGCACAGGAGTCAGAATAGGCTTATGAGATACAGTTCCTTGTAATTTGCTGCATTGTTTTATTTTCAGAGTAAAAGATTATGCTTCCTAGCATTTTATGAGGGACAGGGCCTTGTTGTGATTAGCAGCAGATGAACATGAAGCATTTGAGAGTGTCTGGTTAAGAGAAGCATTTAGAAATCCATCTGGGCTCTGCTTCGCAGTTCTTTAATAGACAGCTGGCAGGAAAAAATAACACTGGTTGGATGTCCCAGTGATGTGGAAGGAATAAGTGTTGCATATATTAATGAACAATGTTTCTTTTAGCTGGGAAAGTAGTTTTACTGCCATTTGACACATGGACACCTCAACAGCCAAGTTTTTAGGCTCTCCCTTCGTATAATTAGGACTGGATTATTGTTTATTTTATTTTTCCAGAAATATAGTGCAATGATGAAGATGCCTGTCTAGTCTTGGGGAACCCAGTGAACTCTGTGGCTCTGCCAGGATAAGGAAGGTCTTCTCCCAGTCTCTGCTGTGGTTGGAAGTGCTGTCGGGCCGCTCCGCCAGGAGCGGCTAAAAGAAAAGCGTATGGGGGCTTCACGGACACCATGTGCCTCCTACAGTGCTTGTCACTGTTTTGCCTCTTGGGTCGTTATTTGTTTGTGTTCATAGTGAATATTAAATGCTACCTGGTGAGCTGGGCTGTGTTTATACTCCTGTTTGTATAGATAGATGTGGCTGCATGCTGGTGTAAGCAGCAGAGAATGGAGTCCTATCGGGTACAGTTTTAATAGAGGACAAAGACTGGAAAACTGCTCTCTGAATCCAAGCTGTATTCTCTAGGAGCCTGAGGCTGCCTCTTATGTTAGTCCAGGTTAGACACTCTGATGAAGGTCAGTGACTTCTTTGCATGAAGCTCAAGGAAGAAGCAAGTGCAGGAATCGGCAGAGATTCCCAACACCTCCTGCCCCAGAAAAGTCAAAGCGAAAGCAAAGCGTTGGCTAGTTTCTAATGCATACCTCTGATAATGTTTTATTTCTCTGCAACCACCATGCATGTGACAAAAAAGAAGCTGACACTGTGCTGGTTGCATATCTTGGTATCTGTAATTGATTTTATGTGATGTAGACACGCGATTTGCACTGAACTGAGTGACGGTGCTTGCTTGCTCCTCTGGAGAGCAAAGCAAGGCAAGCATAAGCTGCGCTCGTATTTCTCCTGGCAACAGCTGAAAGCAAATCATTCTCCGATTCTCCGCCTGCAGTTTGATGGGGCCGATGTCAGCAGGCGGCGGCCGGCGCCAGGCGCAGCTCCCAGGAGGTGGCGGCAGCAGGTCGCGCGTGGCCACGCCGAGCGGGCACGTAGAGCGAGCGGCTCGCTGGCTTGAGAGAAGTGCTTGGTTCTGTCTTTTTGAACAAATAACTTATGGTGGGGGGAGAATAGCTGAGCTGGATGCAGTCTGGTATTTTCTGAAATACCTATTGCTATGGCTTGTGTGGTTGATCGAGGGCACAATCCATCATCAATTGGAGCCCCTAGGAGGATGTTGCCTACTCTAGCAAGCATCGGATTTGTCTCCAAACGCCAAATTAAGCTGATGCCCTCTAATGTGGGCATATTTGTGTCTTGCATCTTTCAAAATATGAAAAAAGAGAGCATGCTTTTTTTCTTTTTCTTTTTCTTTTTTCTTTTTCTTTTTTTCTTTCTCTTTTTTGGTCAGAGAGCCCAGATTTTAGAAATAACACTACCTAACAGACGAGGGAAGGTGAAGCGCGGGTGAGGTGGTAGGTATTTTCTGGGAGGGCATGGCAGTCTGGTCTAGACAGGGGCTGGGTCGGGGGTGGGGGGGAATGTTGAGTGTTAGGGTAAAGAAAGTTGTTATTAAAAGACAAGCGGAAAAACTAGAATCTCTGTTGGGGCAGACATTAGGAGAAAAGAAGGAGCTGATTCATGGCCGTGGGGCTAGAGAAGGGGAAAGGCTTATGKAAGGAAGTCTTATGGTGAAGCTTTGTGGCCAAGCTGGCTGCAAATAGACCTTTTTCTAGTCAATATTTACAGTGTTTGCAACTATAATTCTCTGTGTGGGGCATGGAGAGGAACTGATGTTCCTCATTGTACTTTTTTAAAGCATAAAAGAAAARGCCTTTCTTTGAAACTGTTTTCTGCTGTAATTTTCCCTGCCCTGCTTGCCTGAGTCAAATGATTTTTATTGGTTGGCTTGGATAGATATTGCATACGCTCAGCAGATATCGCCTGAAAAATGTT
>NW_028185628.1:1099404-1124915 GCF_003343005.1 Rhea americana
TTCCGGATCTGCCTTTTTATTAACTTTGATATTATTAAAAATACGTCATTCCTTCTCTGGTTCCCCTGGAGAATACATCAGACAAAAGGGAYGAGGTGGAAACAACAGGATTCCTTTAAAGAAGGAGAGGTGGCAGGAGGCACAGGTCCAACCTGTTCTTGTGTTGTGTTGCGCAGCTCTAGCGAGTGCTGAGTAACATACCTGGCATGCGAGGCTGGTTGGGTGCTGTCCCTTTGAAGAGCTGTTGATCTGGAACAATTCAACAAGATTAAAAATCTGATTTGTCTTTCTAAATAAGAAATTGCTATCTATGAATAACAYTAAACATTTTCACTAAACTTAAATCTATTAAAATTTACTTTAAAACTATCACTGGTATCATTTAGGCATTAAATTTTTGTATGTTTATTTACTAGCACTTGTAGTGGTTTCATCACTTCTGTGATGCAGAGAAGCAATACTGTCTCTGTTTTAGAAAATGCAAAGCTGGGTTGCAATAAGGTTAAAGGAATTTACTAGAAATCACTTGCAGACCTCTAGAATCATCACTTTTAACATTGTATTAGTGCAATATAATCATTAGCCTTCCTTCCAATGAACTTAAACCTTTGCTTTTTGTGCAGATTAATTTAATAGTTTCTGGTAAAGCCTGCTGTGTGTTTGTTCAGCAGAATAAATAATCCTCGTTTTTTTTTTTTTAAAAAAAAAAAACTTTCTTGTCTGTATTTGCTAATTGGGTAAAGGCCAATGTTTTTATTTGGTCATGCTAATGAAGACAGGAGACCAAATACATCTTCTACGTTTCTGCGTTAGCTTCAGCATAGGGGTATTGGCAATCATTTTGGGTCAGGCATATTCCACTTGGCCTGGCTTCTGTTAGTAATTTCCCGTCTTCTACTTCCATTCTATATTTGCCTAGCTGAGTACATTTCCTGCCTTTATGTTTCTCTAAGTGTAATGTTCCCTGGGTGATTGAGTGTTTATTTAATTGAATAATATTACAGCTGAGAAGTACCTGAAGTAATGTTTCATACTGGACTATTAGAAGGCTGGTATTCAGTATATTTCCTCTTGCCTTCAGAGTTTTATTGGAAAATTCAAAGCAACTTCCTAGTGGTAATGCTACTGCCCAGCAATGTATTGGGAGTGTATGCAAGCCTCTGTCATTATGTTATTTTGCAAATGCATCGTGTCCGCAGTTTTTCTTTCCACTCATGTTGATATACATTAGCCATTAAGTCAGCTGAGCTGCTTGAATAGAAAAGATGACTCTGGTCCAAAAGTTTAAGAATTAGTAAATTTAATTGAGTAGCATAAAGGCAAGGAAAACGTGTTATAAGAAAGGTATTGAAATAGTATTTTTTTTTTGACTTCCACCATATTTGTGCATGATACTATTGTGCAATGTAGGTTTCTGAGACTTCTGCTTAAATAACTGAGTTAATTTTTTTTTCTTTGCTTTTATGAAAAGCTGCATTATTTATTCCAGTGTTAACATAGACAGTGTTTTGAGGGAAGCAAGGGAATATGTCCTCCCCTGAATTGTTTTGGAGTGTAGAAAAGTTATTTGCAAATTCGCCTGTCTTCCGTAGTTTGCCATTTGAGTTGGAAGATCAAAGCTAAAACTAATTTTTACTTTCAAATGTGTTCTTGCCTGTGTCACCCAGGTAGATTAGGTTGAAAGATCTTCATAAAAGGGATCTTCTCATGTTAAGTGCTTATAGGTTGGTCTGATGCTAATGCATCTTATTAATATATTCTGAAACTTGTGTTTTCTGAAACATTTTTTTTAGCAGAGAAAAATGGATGCAAAGCAGAAGGCACAAGGTTTGCATGTATCCATTCTGCCAGTCTGGGCTTTAAATAATGCTTAACGTCAAATTTAATTCATCTGTTTCTTTTTTTTTCTGTCAAAAATATATTCAGTTTTTCAGAGGATCTGCATTCTGGCTAAACTTAAGGTCTGTCTGCTAGTCATACTCATCTTGGTGGGYGCTTGCTCATCCAGGCGTTTCTAAAGAATCTTCTTTCTAAAATCATACTCGAGAATAGACCCATGTTTCGGTTCTGCAAACAGACAAAATTAAGACCCCCGTACAAGCCAGGGTGAGGTGCTGCAGGACATCCGCTCCAAAAGCGGGTGCAGGCAAATGCTGCAGTAATTACGTCTATCGCGTGGCTAAGGAAGCAGTAGCCTAACAACTGCTGATAATCTTCTATTAGATGACAGAGCCGGATGTTTATCTTACATGGTTACCGTGAGACACGTTCTTCCCAGACAGGTATCCAGGTAACACTGCTGTAATAGATTCTGGAGGAGGAACAGCAATAAATAAGCACAGAATATGCAAGGAATTCACAAAATATATTAAAAGCTTTTAAAGCATGAAAACAATTTTTTCTGTTCCATGTTGAAACCCTAGAGAGTGTCCACTCCTGTCTTGTACCAAATATCAATGCCTCTAGCTGACGTCAGGTTGCATTATAAAACCTTTCGGCCTTGGGCTCTATCGATAACATAWTACCACCGTGATTTTATTGCCAGTCTGACTGAACTTCTGAAAAGTAGAAACCCAAAACATCTAATAATAAGATATAAAATAACACTCCCCTACTGCAAGTTTCTTTACTGGTCCTTAAGGAAAGATTATTGGAGCACCTGCAAAGCTGATTTAAGGGGAAACTGTTTGAGGTGTGTTCCCTGGATGCTGAATTTTCTAAGCAGGAGGTRACTATGCAGTGGGACGTGTCCTGATGTTCCTGGGTGTCTCACTTGGAAGAAAAATAGAAATGGAAGAGGCCAGAGAGCATCCTTGGAAATGTGGTTAATCCCAATGTCGATCAACTTGAATATGTCCTCAGATAGTCTGATTCTGAGCTCATTTAAAATGCAGCTGTTGCAGAATTTTGGTTTATTATCCTGCCTACAGGAGAACAGTCTGTTGTCCTCCAGAMATTGCTGGGTCCAGACCATCAATGCTCAACAGTGGCTGGTGCACATGAACACCTGCAAGATGATAAATTTCTGTTGCTTCTTGGAGACTGGCAGGGAGAGAAGTGCAAGGCTTTATTTTCAAGATAATTTAGCTAAGTTTAAATAACAAACCAAGAAGCTTCTGTTTCAGAGGAACCCCYGCCGTTGCCATGTGGCCGGGGAATGACTTGATGGGAGCGTGATGCGTTTGTGGTGTCCCCTTGTGTCCGTGGTGGCTTGGCTGCTCGGCGGTGGTGGAGCGCTGAGGGGAGGGAGGGGAAGCCAAAAAAGTGGGGGGCTGTGGGGACCAGGAGCCCCCAGCACCYGTCCTCTCTGCAGCCTCGACCCCAGCTGCCCTCACCTAGAACGGGGCCTCCGGGATCCTGTGTTAGCACGGATTTCGTGGTGTGCCGGGAAAGTCCTGCTGCGTCGATGCTGTGCCGCTCGCGACGGGCTTCGTGCATGAAGAAAGCAAGACTGTGAGGGCCTGGGAGCCACTTGCACGGGCTGAAAGGGCTCCTAGGGCCATTCGCCTGAATGTACCCCTCCAAAAACGGAGAGTAGCCAGGCTGGTTCAGCATGTGGGTTGCCAGTGTCTAGGATGTGAGCCCAGGGATGGGAGGAGAAGAGGCCAAGAGAGCCAGAACTAAAATTCCCAGTAGTTCAACTTCCCTTGAAGCAAAGCTATTGGGGAATGGGGATCCACAAATACTGTTACTTTTTTTTACCCCAATATACAGCAGTACTCTATTTATGCAGTATAATACATAGTATTACTCCAAACTATGTGCGGAGTGTTGCAGTTTCTACAGAAAATAAACTTTGTTTCTCTGAAATCATATCTAGGAGCTCTTTTCTGCTTAAGTTGGGTATGACTCTTTCCAAAGTGACTGGACTTCTGCTTCCTGAAACTGGTGTAACACAAAGTTCCCCTGTAAGGGTTAGCAGGCTGCTAAAAGCCACAAAAACCCCTCTATAAGCAGTGGCAAAGGGTACCCTGAGAGGCCTCTGCCGTTTTAGTTGGAAACAACAGCCTCAAAAGGAATGAGGAAGACATGAGATATTTATTAGAGAGCAGTGATGTTGACACTGATGATTTTTTTTTTTCCTGCATCCTTTTCTTTTTTCTTCTTTTTTTAGATGTTCAATACTACAGAGAAATTATTGTTATTATTTAAAAACGTTTTGGAAAGGGAAGGGGAGCTGTGCCTTACCAGGGCTGTGCTTTACCAGGGTGACAAGCATTCTGTGCATACAGAAACCAGCAGGTATTTCCAGCTGTGCTGCGGCCTGAAGCCCGGAGCTGAACGCCGCAGGAACGGGGCGGGTGACCGCGGGGGTCGCCGCAGAAGGAACGCGTTTGGCGCGAAAAGTGGCGAAGCTGGAAGGGGTCAGTCGAGGGGAGCAATTAGCTGGGGCTCCCCCGTGCGCCAGAAGGGCTGAGGCAGCGCCTGGCCGCTGACTGCGAGCAGCTCTCTGGACTTCCAGTGAGATTTCCCGGTTTGCCCGCGTCTCGAGGATGGTGCTGCGGGTAATTGCCGCATCTTGTGTTTGTATTTGCTATTCTGCGTCCTTTAGGGGTGCTTTAAATAAAAAGAAATGAAGGTGTAGTTTGAGAGGTGGTAAAATAACGTCAGGCCTCAGAAATCCTTTTCCCTGGACGCCTGACCCACTACTGCTGTGTGAGCTGAGGAGGAGGCATTGGGCAGGTTCCTTAATTTTCCAAGTGCTCTGAGCACTTTCTGCTCTCAGCTTCGAACCCTCGATGCTTCCTCTTTGCAACACACGGTATGCAAGGTGTAAACCTGCAACAGCTAAAGGTAACGTGACRTTCCTGCCTGAAGCCTTTGCACGCTGCCAGCCACGCAGTCTGTAACCGTSAGCGGGACGTCTCGGCTGGCTCTGGTGGGGTGAGGATCGCTGGATACGGTGTGCGAAGGTGGTGCAGGAAGTGGCGTGGCTGGTGATTCAGCAGGCAACGCAGCTCTTCCCGAGTCAGTGCTCAAACTGTGATTTAACTGTGGAGCGTTAAGAAGCTGGAAAGATGAGGCACAAGTTGAAGATCTTGTTTTGCTCCTTGCAAAATGTAAAAGCATTAAATTCTAGTCTTGGTTTAATTCTCGTTTTTAGAATAGCTTTTGCCTAAAATTGCCATGGAGCTTCTACTGAGTTTTTTTTTTTTTTTCCGTTACTTTTCCTACGAATTTATTTGTAGGAATTTGCTGAGTAGCTCGGTGTCTTTTCCCAAGCAGGGATGGAGCGGCAGGGCGAAGGCGGTGGCGCAAGCCCCGTCATTAGGCGCACGGCCGAGCAGGCAGCAGCGCTGCGGTGCTCCTCTTGCAGGCGGCGTACCGACCTGACTTGTCTGCACTCATGAACTGGAAGGCTTTCGCGATTACGGGAACTGAATGAGGTGAATGTGACAGGAGACTCGGCTCTTGCCCCTCGTTTGCGGCCGAGTGTTAGCCGGGCGGCGCTGAGCGGCGAAGCGCGTGAAGCCCTCGGCAGGGGAGGCGGCGCGAGGGGTGCAGGTGCTTTCTGGAGTGACCTTTCTGGTTACGAGCTGCAGAATTTCTGAAAGGGATAAACTGTATATAACAGCTGTGGAAAAAACAGTCTTGCCAAATGACTTGAGGGTACTCCTTTTGCGGCCGTCTCCTCCCTCCCCTTGCACAAGACAGGCATCTAATTTCATGTTGTGTAGCCTGATTCATGGTTGGTTTGGACTTTGCTCAGCTAGAGCAGACAATTTCAGAGGCCCAAGATGCGCACTTAGGAAAGTTGCGCTTGGTCCTCCTGAGCAGATAATAATTTAATTCTCTGTATATCCTGCTGTACTGTTGGTTCCAGCAATTGCTCCCAGAGAGACCTTCTAAATGACRTGCTCTTATGTGCACGCACCCTGCAGGAGTTGGGCTGGATGTGAACGGGCAACCAGAGACTTGTGATTTCRGTGCCTTGACACAAGCAGGCAGACGGCTTTGAAACCCGAGTAAGTGAAGTTCTGGAAGACGTGGTGTGATTCGGCCTGACCTCTAATCAGCAAACCATGCCATTCTTCTCCAGCAGAGTCTGACCTATTTTCTTTTTATAACGTTATATCTCTTTGAAAAGCGCTGGCAGTCCTTTTTTAGCAAACACTGGGTCACTGACTGAAAACGTCATTAGTTTTAGAGGAAGCTTTCCAAATGCCTGGCAGCTTTTATAGAAAACTGGAGGTCCCAGTGCTGTGGATCCAACACATCATTATGAACTGGAGAAAATGAGAGTACGGATTAAAAATGACAGGGGAAGGAGTTATTGGCCCATATGCTGCATCTATAAGGTTAAAATCTGCTGCTGGCTTAGGAGAAAATGAAGCCCTGCTCCAGGGGAGTAACGCTGCCCTGGCTGCAGTTAAAGGGCCGACCAAAGGAGAGCTCCCCTTGCACAGCCCCTTGTAGGCTCCTGCTCTCTCCAGCCACAGCAAGGAGGTGACGCAGGGAATACCTGCCCGCTCGGAAAGAGTAAAGYGTCACCTAAAGCAAAGGCCGGGCTGTCCAGCAGCATTCCCAGCAGACGTGCACAATACTGACCAGGAGAGGGAGGAACAGGCAGGCGTCGGGGTGGGGGCTACTGACTCASCTCCGGAGCGTGATGAGAAATCGGCCTCTCTTTATGTTTGGAAAAGGTGGCAGATTTTGTGTTGCAACTACTTTTACGYGTCTTTGTGCTTTCTGGATGTGACCAAGATCAAAGCTTGTTTTGTAACACCTCTGGCTCAGCCACAACCTGAACATCTGGTAAGGCCTTCTCGGAAGGCTGATCTTGCCAGCAGGTCTTTGGGTAGGAACAGGCTGGACTTTGGGATACCTGTGGAAAACTGAACCCTCTCATAGTCATCGCTCAGCTAACTCCTGAATAACAGTGGTGACAAATACTGTTACAGCAGCCTGCTCCCGTGTCCTGGAGAAACACGCAACGCTGCTTACGAACGCCTTGAGCAAATACCGAAAAAGGCTGAATTCTAGCAGGGCGCGTGCCGGTCCTTGCCCGCGGCGCTCAGCCAGGGAAGCTAACCCGGTTTCGGCCATGGCAGCGGGAGGAGTGCTTGCTGTATGTCCTTGCTGAACTCTTCTCGTGACTGTCTCACTGCTGTTACTTCCCTTTCCTCTGGTATTTTCGTCTCTAGCAATGTGCTCCTCAAAGTGCGTCATCCAACAAAGAGTTAAATCCTGGCTGAACCCAGTGCAATACCGCAAGGAGCTGGGGGAGGCGGRGGAAGGGGAAGGGACCCTTGTGATGGCACCAGCTCGTCCCCTCCGCGTGCCGCGCGCGGGCGCCCTGGATGCTCGCTAGCCCGCTGCGGCGGCGCCTTAGGCGACTGCTGGGGACAGGATGTTAATCCGGGGTTACGKGGACGCTGCTGAGCGCGTCTCTCACTGATGCCGGAGGTGAACGCAAACATRGGTAATAACTGGAGAGAGAAGGAGGGGAAAAAAACCCTCCAACCCCCCACCCCCCYAAAGGCATGGGTTGGTTCTGCTGCAGGTGGTGAGTTACTTGAACGAAATTTTTCAAAGAAAGCCAACAGCAGCCTGTGCCCTGGCTAGAYGCCGGGGTGTGCATCACTCCCTCCCGCTGCCACCACGCTTTCCCTTCTCACCTCAGCCGTGGAAAGCAAGAGAAGTGTTATTACTCATTTTTGATGTATGAAGTCATCTGAATTGAAAAAAAGTGGTTTTGTGGCTACAGGAATTAACCAAGGCAGACCTGCTGCTGCTGTGGCAGCAGCTTATCGCTGGGGCATCTGAGGAGGACGAGAGCTCCGAGGAAGACTTTTTCCCTGTGGCTAAAAGAAGCTAAAAGAAACTACGTAGGCTCCCCCCCCCCCAAGCTGTTCTGCTGAAATATAGCAGGGGCCGAGTTCGTCCTGCCGGTGTCCGGCCTGCCGGGCGCAGCCGGCAGCCTGGAGGTGCCCCAGGCGATCTGCGGGGAGACCACGAGACGATGGTTTTTGAGACCGCTGCCCTCAACATGGGGGGAGCCTCCTGTTCTCCCCCCCACCCCTCCATATAACCTGTTGCTGTTGTAGGAAAGCATCCGCCTAGAAACAGAAGGAAAAACAAGATCTTTAGGAAAAACTACATATAACGACGTTGGGAAGGTCTGCAKCTTGCGATCTTCCCAGTCTGCCTCCCCCCAGTAAAAACGAAACGAAGGGAGACCGCAGCGGTAAATACGCCGCCTTCCTGCGCTAAAACCGGAACGGGAGCGGGCGGCGGCGGTCGCTTCGGGGGGCGTAGGGGGGCGAGGCGGGAGGGCGACCCGCCGTCGCGGGCCGGGCTGCGCCGCGGCAGACGTTTCCCTGGATTCCCCGGTGCCTCGAAGCCCGAACCTAGCGGGAAGCAGAGGCTGCGATTTAAGCGGCGGTATTTTCTATCAGCGTTAATCTTGGGGGGGGGGGTAAGAAAGATCCTGGATGCGGCACAACTCTGCTTTCCCTTACCACGGAAGGACGTGTATTTCCCTGTGGAAGGAGGCTGAAAGCGGTTTTGGGAGACTTGCTTTAAAGCAGTTGCAGCTTAGTTGTTAACTCTTTGCCCTCAGCACTGCTGAGGGGATGTACTGAATCAGAAGTCCGACATAAAAAAGAAAAAAAAAAAAAGGAAAACTTGAAGAAATATGAAGAGATGAAAAGAGAAAAAAAAATCATTGGAATATTAAAGAAGGAAAAAATAATCTTGGGTTTTCCATGATTATTGGGGATGGAGAGGAATTGAATAAGCATCTAAAGAAAATCACTTACTCGGGTCTGCCTCTTTCCATCCCGTGCTATCCCCTTTGCTTTCCCTGGCACAGGACTGTGCACAGGAGTCACCTGTTGCTCTTGCAGTTGCTCATGGTATAATTTTTCATAGTATATTTTTCTCACATGTCCCCTGTGAGACTGGGGTGGTATCGTAGCATTGGTCGTGATTGGAAAAGTTGTGAACGTAACTTGTTCAAGTCCCCCCCTAGAGCATCAGGTTCAGGAGGAGAACAGAAACAACTTAGGTTTGCACTTGCAGACTCCCCCGGTGCAAAAATTATCGCTTCTAGCTTGTATTTGCAGCTGTGGTTGAAGGGCTYCCCAGGCTTTGAAAACTCCCATGGCTGCAGCAAGCTGTGTGGAAAAAGTCAGTGTCTGACACCGTGCCGGAGCATTTGAGTAAGTGGAGAAAATGCTGCCGTAAGAAGTAGTTTCCTGAAGAGCTGAGCAGAGATGCTGCTCAGTCATCTTGGGTCTTGCCTGACTGWGGTGGGAGGCAGGACAGGGCGCTTTGGGCCTCTCCGCTTTCTGCCTTCCAGCCCGACCACCCCAGTGAGACGGGGCCGGAGCGGCGCGACCCCAGCGCCTGGGGCAGGACAGCGGGCGGCTGGGGCTAGGCTGGGCGGCAAGGTCTCCTTTCCGGGCAAGGTCTCCACCTTGCAGCTCCATTGGGGCAGACCAAGCCGCAGGCGAGCTTCAGTGTCCTGAAGGGCCTCTGCGACCGGCCCTGTAGATGTTTATTGACCAACTTAGCTACACGCGTTTTTATATTAGGGCATCATTCTTCGAGCTATACCTTAACTCTAAGCATACGTATTTCCTAAGGGGAAATGATCTTGAGGAGTTCCAGGACGCTGATCAAAAAGGAGGGCGGTTTCAGTCCGCTTTTCCTTCCTGAATGCTTTATCTCGAGATGCCTCAATAGCAGCAGCGCTCGGTGGTTTACAGACGAAATCTTGTAAAAGAAACACGCCAAGTAAGGAGAGGGCTCAGTGCCTTTCGCCGTCACCCTGGCTGTGGATCCGCGCCTCCACTCAGCTCTCTTCGATGAGCGTGATCGCAGGGAGCTGAACCAAGGAGCACAATTCCAGCTGGCTGCAGCACTGGAACACCAGCCCAAGCCCTCTCTGAATCTTATAAAAGTTTAATACTGCTCGCTGGAAGCGGTGTCCTTCTATTTAAGCTTTTTTCTTAGCAGCACTTGGAGAAGTGTTAGGAGYGTAGCAATGTGGATTTGTAGTGGGGATAGGATGGAAGGGGAAGAAGAAGGGAAAACATCCYCCAACGTAGAAAACAATTCCAGGAAAAAAAATACTGTATTTTGAGTATGCTTAAATACATGATTGAGGTTGCTGATAGAGAAGGTGGTTTAGCAGAGCATAAGGAAGCACATACATGAGGGGTAGATTCTGTTTTTCATAGGAAATGTTGATTATTTAAAATATGAACTTGTTATAGGGAAAGCAAGTAAAAATTCCTCTTTGTCAACAGTGATTTGTGGAAAATTGAAGACAAAAATGTCATGTTTCCAAAATGCACTTCTGATTATTCTGTTTTGTGGGGAAGTGGAATAAATGGCAGGGAGATTATTTGATAATTAATTTGAAGAACCTCTGTAAAAGATGCAGGCTGATAGTCRTGGGAGACAGACACCTTTTATCCGGTAATCAGCCCGCTTCCCYGTGCGACTCTGCCGGCTTGGAAAGGCTTGGGCACAAGGAGGAAAAGCTGCCGGTGCTGCGTCGCTCCGGTCCCCGGCCCCTGCGCGGAGGGAACGGCTCAGCTGCGCGSAGAGCTTCGGGGCTTCCCCGACCCCCTCCCGGCTGGGTCCTTCAGCTCCGCGGCAAGGCGATCGCCAGCAGCACTGAATACTGTTTGCGCTCCGCTTCGCCGGTTATGGAAAAAGTTTTTGGCCTTGTCTCCCATAGCTGTCAGTGCTCTGGATGTCCTGTGCACAATTTACAGATGAGGGCCTCAAGAAAGCACGGGAAGAGATTGTGCYGTTGGTTGACCTCTGCCTGCATCGCTGCTGGACTAGTTTTCCTGTTTTGTAAAACTTTTAACTGAAGAATTTCCCACAGGGTGTGAGTATGGCAGCAGCCAAATAACTGATAGGAGCAAATGAAGGGATCATGTAGAAGAGTCGCCGGTGGTTGCAGTAGCCTGTGTGTAGCTGGGTGCTGCGGCGTGGGCTTGGTCAGTGTGAGACGAGACCAACAGGAGGTCGATCCGGAAAGCGCGCAGAACCCAGTAAGGAAAGATGCTTCCAGATGCAGTTGTGGTCCTGAGCTGCCAGCCAGAGAGGAGGACGCTTTGGGGGAGGAAAGCGCGCAGCGACTTCTTGTTTCAGCACATCTTCAAATTTTCGGGTTCTCCAGGGGCCTTGAGAGAAGCTGGTGCCGCTCCACAACTGCCTGCACTACCTGCAAGGGCTACCCGCAGCACGCAGGGGAGCCCAGGGCCACCTGTCTCCTGCTTCTCTTGAAGCACGTTGCCCTTCCTCTTCTGAGCTGCAAAGTTTTCACTGGTATCCAGGCTCCTGCTCTGTCCTTCTCMATCCTGTGCTGGTTCTCCTAGAACCTTTTTTGATGTGGAGGAGCTTTATGAACAGGGGTATTTCTGTGCAGCTTTTTATTGTTTGTTAGTCTTTTTCGATGTTTCTTGATGTGAAAGGGATTTCAGCATAGGAGACTGTTAAGTCTGCTTTTTCTTACCTTTACTGTTGCCATTACTACTGTACACCCGTGAGAACCTGCTCTGCCTCATTTTTCCAAAAGCTTGGTGAAGTATGGTGAAATTTTGACTTTGCTGTGACAAAAAGGTGCAGCTGCAAGCAATTTACTGTAGAGTCTCTTGTAAGCACAAGGTACTTAATGGGGGCACAGGAACTGTGGAAKGGGTCTTGGGAGGACAGGTGCTTAGAAGTAGTGCAATGCAACGCTTATCTCGTCACTGAAAAAACAAAAATACAGATGCAGAAAGGAAAAAAAAAATCATTGTAGGTTTTTGTTTGCTAAAATGGTACTGAATGGTTCTAGTATCATCCTATTTTATTACTTGTAAAAGGAGTGTGTTAAACCCACCCTTACCTATGTGTATAGAATATCATATTTTTTTTAAAAAAAAAAGAGGAATAGKGCCGAAGGAAAAAAGCGCCTCTTGGTTTGCTTTTGTCTGAAAAGCTCCCCCTTGTCCCTGTGCTCCTTTGCTTCCGCCGCAGCCTCGAAGCGCAGCAGGGCAGGGAAAGCCGGGAGCTCGGCTCAGCGCCCCGACCCCAGCCGAGCACCCGAAAGGCTGTTGAGCTAGAGCCACCCGGGGCCTCACCGAGGGCCTGCACCGAGCGTGCCGGTCCTCTGAGGCAGCTCCTGTCCCTCACAGCGGCACGGAGTGTCACCTCTACGACTGCACGGCTCGGTTCCTGCATAGGCTGAGGAAACTCAGGCTGGAGCTGGGAGGTTTGATGGCTCTTGTTCCTGCTTTGTTTCCTGGCTAGTGGTACCAGGGAGTAGCAGACTTTAAAAAGTTTAACTGTGTAAAAACAGCTACGCTTTTGACCATAATGGTATCTTGCAGTATGATTCCCAGCATATYCTTTCATGTTATCGTAACTTTGCATTTTTTTTAATGAGGTTTAAATGGCATTATTAATGGAGATGCTTTAGTGGTGGCTTAAGAGATGATGCAGATTCACCTCTGCATCAGAGTGGAAATGCACAGCTAACCGCTAAGTCTGTAAAGAAGGAATCCAAATTCCTTGCTGCAGTACCAAGCACTCTGAGTTGGACAGCTAGGCAAAAAAAAGTTATGATCCCTATAATGCTGCTAGTCCTCAGCCTATTGCTATAGCACAAATATTTCTGTATAAAGCTTTGGCCAAATGAAAGGAAAAAAAAAATGCCAACTATTTCTAATACTTGTTTTTTGTCATCAAACTGTAACCTTGTTTCAGGACTAGGACAGTATAGGACTATACATGCTAGAAGAGTATTTGGCATGAGCAAGCATGAAAAGTTTTGGATCAAAGCTCTAATGTAGTTTACTGAAGGCTGAAATACTGACTTTTTGTGCAAATGCAGGCTAATTACTATAAGTGTAGAATGGATTTTCTAATAAGAGTCAGTTTACACATTCCTGTTCAAAATTGGTTGGTGGTACTCAGGTGCCTAAAAGATGGAAAGCTGCTAATTTACTGGATCAGTAATTTGTTTTTGGTGAAAACTAAGTGTTTTGTTTTAGGGATCCAGAGCAAGACAACAGCCAGAAATGCCTAGACCTGAACTTGCATGTTCTAACAGCAGTTTCCTGGCACAGTGAGATGTGACCCACAGTCAGGGTCTCGCCTTTCTCCACACTTCAGTTTTCACATTTATAACCAACTGCTGAAAGTTACGCAGGTGTTGTACCAACAGTTACTGTTACAGAAATTGCTTATCAGTGTTACAGTGTTTCAGCTAAACAGCTAGACCTTCCTAAGATAGCGCTGCTGCTCCCTTCCCCCCCTGCCCCAGACATACTACCCTGGCAGGGAAGAGAGCCCTATTGCCACTGACACTTTCCCAGATAATGAGTTTGCTGGATTTCAAAGTGTTTTGCCAGAACTCTATCCTGTGCTTTGTAATAGGGAAGTAGAGCCAGAAGTTAAGTAAATCTAAAATTTAAAAAAACACTGGGGGGGGGGGGGAAGAGGAGCAATACCTCACATACATATGAACATTTGATTTTAGGTTAGAAATCAGTCTCAGCAGCAGAAGATAAGGAGCACAGGTCCCTTGTCAACATGAGAAAGGGAAATGAAGGAGGTAGGATATTAAACTCCAAGCAAAAAAAATAGACTGGTTGGGTAGAAAGAGAGGACAACCTGTAGGAAAAAATATATAGATGTATTTAGTTTACAGCTCTAACTAACTAAAGCAGCATGTTTTCAGTCAAATAATAGCCTGGAACAAATTACCTTCTGTTCACTGACAAGATAAATTAAATGCACTGAGGCAYTTTTTAATCATTCCTCGTTTTTTCCTCATTTTGCTATCTCAGCTTGAGAGCAGCACTTCTGCACTGTAGTGGTGTCCCCTTCATAAAATACTGTAGCATACCATCATGGGACTGTCCACCATGGGGTGTACGAGGTACACCTTGTACTCTGCTCAGAAATCACCTTACGCTTCAAGGGCAAGGCTGGGAGTAGTCCTAACAGCAGCACTAGTGCTTCAGTGCGAAGATGCAGGAGTACCCCCTTCCCACTGCCGAAAAAGAAAACCCCCAAAGTCTCAGGATTGCAAAGTTAACATTTTATTGAACTTAAATTGATGTAGAACAGAGGGGCAACAATGGCTCAAGTGTTCATTAACAAAACGCCCCAGGATGTTTCACTTATAGATTTTTTTAATACAGTTTGTATGGAAAAAAAAATTAAAAAATTTTAAAATAGTCTCCCAGTCAGAAAGGGGGATTCACAGCCCTGTTTTAAGCCTTCACATTCCCAAATATTGTCCTTCTTTACACACTTTCATACCCTTCCCTAAAAGAAAGAAGGTTATGGAATTGCTGGCCACACCCCTCCCCCCTCAGGTACACAAACAAGTTATATTAAAACGTATGAAAAGAATTATACTTCAAAGTAGCCATAGGTCTCAGCATGAATCAACATTTACATATTCAGAAAGACTGGTTGTAATATTACTATTAAAAAAAAAAGCTAATGGAATGAGCAAAGTTACAATATCAACACTTAAAATTCAACTTTTGTTTAAATCCTGTTTAGGTAACTTGCCTCCAACACTTCTCTGTGTTCTTACAAAACACTTCCAAAAGATTTTTTTTTTCCTTTTTTGATAACTGACAAGGTCAACTGAAGACTTAAAAGCAGTCAACAGTGAGCTGCTTTAAGTGACACTTGAGAGCATATCTACAATTAAGAAAAAAATTTTTTTTACTTTGAGCACAGGTTTTCCTCCCCTAAACTATAATAAAATTGGAAACCAATCCTCCTAGCCTATGATTATTTTTCTTTTTAAGCCAACTGGAAAGGGCTATTGCCTCCCTTGTGATTTTTTTTTTTTTTTCCAACTGCAGTGAGATCCACAGTTTCCATAAAGGAGACGTGCGCCGTTGCCCCTTCTCTACATCAATCTTTTGTTTCAGATTTATAGTAGTGTAACCCAAGCCAAGATGCCACCATCTGCAATGTTTGTTTCTATGAGTGAGTAGGCCAGTTTTACAGGAAAGGCAATACAGTTTTGAGGCCCTACTTACGGGCTCTCAACAACGTTTGATGAACAGGAATGTCAACTCAAGGGAAACAGTAGATATGTAGATTTACAGCACTACTTTGCAATAGATAGGCTGCTACGTATACTTGCAAGGCTTAAGAAATGCTCAATGCAAATGGGCAAAATCTTCAATTAAGGCCTTTACAGTAGCTTGTCAGGTCTCATGACGCTAGGCAGTGCTGGACCTCTGAAGTAGTATTAGCCTCCAGCTGCAACAGATACACAGCCTGTAAACCAGAAGATGCATGCCAGTACAGGTCACCTTTCCACACAAGTTAAAAAAAAAAAAAAATAGTTAACTGCACCAGGTCTCAGTTATACAGTGACAGCACTTTGAACGGTAACAACACATTTACACAGTTGCAGCAGCACTGTGTGTCCATTATGGCAGCCAACATCAGATTGGTGCGTATAGTCTAGCTAAAAGAACACTTGCTGCCTAAATTGGTCCCAAAATCAGGAACTTCACATTATTTTAACCTTGACAGCCACTTTAAGATTGAAAGCTAACCATCCAGTGCAGCTGTACTAGAACTGCAAAGTTAGTAACTCCTGTGCTTTTACTTGGGCATTGCTGTGTGTACACACTCTGGCTTGAATTCAGTCTTGAATCCACATGCATGCAAGTGTCAATGGGAAGCAAGAAATCTTTTCACTGTTTTACTACCTGAAATGTAAAGATTAAAACAACTGTAATAATTAATCTACAGGATCCAAAAATCAGCTTGGTCTCAAATAAGTAATAACATATAGTTATAATGCACAGTGTGTTGTGATATGCTTTGCATGTTATTTCATCTTCATGAGCGTAACATGTCTGAACACAAATTTAAGGTGAAAATTCCAATGCTCCCATTCACCTGAATGCATGTTTTCTGGCAGTTCTCAACATTTTCTGGTTTACAGTGATACACAACAGTTTTTTGATGCTGGAGACAAAGTTTATTAGAGATACTACCAAAATTTTGGCAAACATTCCAAAATCAGATTTGTAAACATAATGCTTCCCTTTTCAATTGGCAGCACTTTGAAAAGACAAATACAATAAGACAAACAAAGATTTTGCTTAATTTTGACCAAATAACCTGTGTTTCCACATGATAAAGTAAGCAATGGTTTAAATCAAATTAAACCAAAAAACTGCATGAAATGAAAGTTTGTGCTGTTTGGTGATCACAGTATTTTATAGTTAAATACATCTGTTCTTTGTTATACTCCTGGCACCCAGGACAAAAATCTTYAAATATACATTTCATGTAGGCAATAGCTTCTTTGCATATCTCTCTTCAAAAAATACTTTATAGCAGTATATAAATAGGTAACCTACATGTTTAATTTTATAATCTTGCCCAAAAACTATATATCTGTTTAATTTTGTAAAGTATCAATTTCCAACATTAATAAAGCTGACAAACTATTGAAATGGAAATGCTCTCATCTTCCACAATAGAAGTAGCAATTTTACAGGAAAAACCAACAGCAACACTCATCAGTTGTTTTAACCTGAGCGTTTGGCCTACTTAAGAGTAGCAGCTTTTTTTCCTTCCCCCTTCATGCATGCTCACACCCACACATTCTTGCACGCATACAGTACAAGCACACACTTTCAGACACTGGTAGGCCACGTGGTGCTTCCCAGGCGCTTCAGTAAAGCGGGAAGCCGTGTAGCTAATAATTTAACTACACTAAATATACACAAGCAAACACCTTAAGGCAATCATTGCAATGGGGGGTTTAAGTTGCAGGGTAAGTTTCTGTTGTAACAAAGATGGGCTGTATATAGCATTTATATACATGCCTCTTTTAACCCTCCAAAACAATGTTGTTTTTTTTTTTTTTAATTTTTGTGCAAATTTCTAAACCTTCTACCATTTAAGGCAAAGAGTTTGCATTAACAAGAAAGGTCAGAAAACAGCCTTATATTTATCCAAAAGCATTTCAATTTGCTACAATATTTTCTTAAAATGTGCACAACTTCAAAGTAGATGTACTGGATCCCCAGTGTCTACTGATAAAATGATTTCCATGGACAAACATAAGTCTTGAAGAAAAGAAGGGACCAGAAAAAAGCAGCTTCAAATATGCATATAAGCAACATCAACAACAACAAAAGTAGTAACTCAAGTCTGCTAATACTGAAACTTTTGTAATGCAAAAGTTTAATCTTTTTAGAATCTTAGAGCAACTCATTTGGAATTTTAAATAAATAAGCTTAGGTTCATTCACATCTCCTGGTCCAAGCAGAAGACTAGTGCCATGACTCTGCTTGCCGTTGGTCAAATTCACCTATTAGTCTTTTAATATGAGCCAGCTTGTTATGAAGATATTCACATCTATACTTCTCTTCGTGGTAGTTGGGGCTAGACTGTAAAGATAAAAAGAAAATTAGGGCATGGAAATATTTCTACACTGTTTAATTTTTCCATGTCCATTGATTAAAAAATGGCCTCAAGCCAGACTCAGTTCTTTCCACCACCCACAGATCGTTGTTGCACATACCTGTTTTATCTTTCGATACTCTTCTAGGACTTCCTCGTGAAGTATCTTCAAGGAAAAGAAAAAAATGAAAACAATATGAAGAACATTACACTACTACTACAAAACACAACTCTCCTTTAAAATCTTAAAAAAGAAAGAAGTTTTACTAAATACATTTTCTTACTCATAAGCCACCATTCCTGCTGTAAAGCACTGCAACTAAACCTGTAAATAAGCAATGAAAGCAACATTGTCCCTTACGAAGCGACTTTAATGCCACTGTAAAATGCTTGCATTCAGTTGGCTTAGTAGTGGGTGGAGTCTTGAATTAAGGACTAAACTTCTTGTAGGATTTTTGACAAGCTAAAAAAAAAAAAAATCAGCCCTTGTAGGGTCAGAGCGGATGAGTAACCATCAGCAGCTTAGATATGTATCTTGTCACTGYCATTGTGGGATCACTAACTGTAGGGGAGTTCTGAAGGGTTCTCTCATTTGCCAGACTGTACAGTATCTAGGATTTTAAACTCGGCAAAAATTTGTGAGCRGAAAAGGATGCGTCCAAAAAATTACAAGAGTCAGATACTGCCAACAATCCACAGTACGTTCACAGAATTGAAGAATTCTAGTACTGAACACTTGGAATTATTTGTCCCAATACTAGGAATCTAGGCTTGAAAGCAGAARTATCAGGTTTTAAAAACACTTTGCTAAGACGTTCAACTAGGATTTGGCCAGCCATCTAGGAGCCAACAACATTTGTGAATCTAGGTCTAGTTAAGTGTATAGTATCTGTTAAAATCAAGGRGAATGGCATTTCAGGAAAGCCTTAGGATTATGGTCATCTAATTCCATGTGCTTCCCTCCCCCCGCCTTGGCACTCTTTACCTCACCAGGATACTGCCAAATATTCTTCACAGCCTGAGGTAATCTGGTAACTCCACTTACGTGATTATAGACATTCAACTTAAGTCTTGTAAAACCATTTCAATACAATGTCATAGATTTATATGCTGAAGCATCTGTACATGCTGAAAATGCAGACATTTGGACAAGATTTATTCTTCTTTACCTGATATTCCTTGGATCCTGGAGAAAGTAGTTTCCGCTGTGCATCAAGTTTCATGAATCTCCTAGTGACATTCTCCATCCGAGCATGCAAATTTCTGTACTCATCATACTCTGCATTGAAGTCATCCTTGTAACTCTGGCGTTGCTCATATGAGACTATAGCTATGTATTTTCTGATAAAAWAAAATGTACAACTTGAATTTTTACACCAAGAACATCTCATAACTAGTTAATATCAAACAGACGCCAAGGCTAGCTTTTAAGTCAGTTAACTATTTGACTTGGCTTTTCTACATGTATGTGCATATGATCCAAGAGAGCTTATTTACGTAATGATCTTCACAAAAATCTACTGTATTTTTATGGCAATGGCTTGGTAGTATGTTAGTTTTTAGAGGTTTCATGCAGAAGTTGTGCAAACTGTAGCACAATTACATAACAAAATCATTCAAACTTAGAAAGACTAATTAATGCATCAACCTAAGTGAGATGAGAAACTCTGATTATAATCTATCCCTTCACAGAACCAGACTAATAGTCTTACTTCCTTTTGAAAATTCATTTTGTTGCATTTTTGGAAGAGACTGAATTTATGAACTGGAATGCAGTTTATTTTTTTTCTGGATTTGTGCCACTAACAGAAATAATAGCTATTGACAATACTAATTATTTTGGTAAACAGAAGTTCAATTCTCCTATTATACTTGGAATACAGCAAGTTGCAAGGTAAGTCTAGAACTTGGAAAAAAGAAAAAAAGGTAACATCCCCTCTTTAGGGAAATACGACATAGACGCTTGAAGTCACCGATGCCATTGACACACTTTCCTCATTCTTATCTCTGCCAAACAAGCATAAGAGGATATAACAAGCTCATTATACAAATCCAAGATAAGGTAGCAGTGCAAGTAATAGATACAACCTTGGCCTTTTTGTTTTGTTTTCTTCCAGCCACACCAATACAGAAGGACGTCAGGACTTTAGGTCCTTCTAGCCCGAAGACTTAACTCTCTTTGGATGACACAAACACCTTCCTAAGGGGATGAGTTCTTCAAACCACCCTTTGATTAATTTTAATATGCTGGGGGGGGGGGCAGAAATCAAACAAATTGAAACTCTGTACTAACACAGATGACAGCTTCTAGCAGTGATGTACAGCCTAGTCCAGATGCACCTGATTAGTAGTTATACAGTTGCTTAAATAAAACTAAAGATGCCCTTCAACTTTTCAGGTGAAACCAGTGAAGTGATAGTGTGAAATATTTGCCTACAAAGAGGTACATCACATGGGCAAAAAACACCACAGCAACACAGCCCTAGAAAAGGGCATAAGTGCCTCACAAAAACAGTTCAATTTAAGTGTGCAGACAGAGGAGAGAGAATGAAAGGAGGAAAAACTGAACTTTTTTTTTTATAGCTTTTGCTTTAAGTTTTCTTAAAAAGTTTAAGTTACCTTGCTATCATAACCTTTATCTTAAGATAGAAAGAATCTTTGTATTAAAGCCATGATTACACTCATGAATTATACAGTACTTAGAGACAGGCAGAAAAGTTAGAATAAACTCTTATGGTTGTTTGAACTGGACCACATTTAGTATTTCTGTACTGATCAAGCAGATTTTTGAAACAGAAACTTTAATTTCTTTCCAGGACACCAAGGCTACTAGCTTATCTGGAAGATTATTCCAAAGCTAGGTCCTTTCACAGGAAATTCTATCATTAAAGTTCTTAATCCCCAGTCAGAACTAAACCAACTTCATAAAACCCTACCCGCGAAGATTYTTTTCCTGTTTTAATAATCAAATTGGATGCCAATAGCATTGCTAATAATTTGTATCAAATAATCATATACTTTACTCCTTCTGAGAAGATGAGAAAGGATTTAAAAGGATTTTGAAAAGGTCACTGTCACAGCTCTCAACATAGGAAGCAGCAGCCAGCAAATAGCTGAATCTGTTTACTCACCCAGCAGAGGCTCAGAATTAAATCTAGGTTTGAATCCTCAGCCCAATACATTAAGTGTTAAACTGCTTCCCTGCAGAACTAGACTTATTTTCAGGTCTTTCCATAAAGTACACTTACTGTATTAAATACAATGCAGGGCATTACTGTGTTGCCTGCTTTAATGCAACAGAAGATGCACCACAAAGTTAAAGWGCTTGGACATAGGGAGGCCTCAACGCGCTTATTTAATGCTGCTGACATTGTTCCGAGTATAACTGATCTTTTCCTCTGACAGGAGTTGGAGATCCAGGCACTTCGCAGCATTTTAACAGACAGGGACAGCAGTCTCTCCCCGTCTGCATTGCAAGTGTGACAACAAGGGCCCAGCACCGCCGCCGCAGCTGACGCCCCGTGATCGCGCTGCCAGAACGCCGCAGGTGCCACCGGTGACAGATCGTGTTGCTCATTCAGCTYGGAGCACTGCAGCAGCCGCCCCAATCCTCTCAAACTCATCCTTCCAGCTGAGGAAAGAGGTTTGGACACCTTTCCTCACCCACACAGTATTTTGTTAGAAATTCAGGTTGTGGTGATCAAAGCCCTTCCAACAATTGCACAGTAACCATTTGACTTTAAAATAAATAAAGGCCATCAATAAAACAGTGGAAAAACTCCATGCACTGGTTATTTGCAGAAGCTATTTCTCTGTGCAGTTTTACAACAGTAAGAAAGTAATCCTTCTGATAAAAATGATCTTTAATATTATACAATAAAAATATTTAGACAATCAAATGATTTGGCTATTAGAGCTATTTCATTCTTTACTATTTGTCTTACTGCAACAATAGTTGAAAATTCCGTTTAACAGGCAAAATTTAACTTTTGCACACATTAATCTTGTGTGTGACGACTGGTCAAGGAGATAGAATTAAACTTGCTAGCAAGTATTTTATTTATTTATATTTTTAAAGTTTATCTACTTTAACACCCCAGTCACTGTAGATACATATTTCACATAAAAGTTCAATGCATTTTTATCTTTAATTGTCATTAAGAAGCTAAAATGTAAGATCTGAGCTGAGATTTCCCTACCTCCTTGGTCCGCAATTGTATAGCAAAATGGGGTATTTTGTGCTGTACAACAGCCACTGCAAGTTCAGCAGCGGCCGTTTATATAGTTAACTCCTTCTACTTTATTATGTATGCTTCATAATGCCGAACCTCAGAGTTTGCTATTTTCCCCTCCCACCTTCCCAAGTTAGATGCTCTAAGCAGGGAAAACAGAGAAAAGATGCCTGAACTTCACATATTCAGTATTTTAACATCAAGCTTTCCTCCTGTGTTGCCTCATCTCTAGAAAGAAAGCAGCACATGTTGATATTCCTTTTCTATTTTGCTATTATGAAGAAAGAGGATGAGATTAAATGATTTAAGTCTTCTTCTGAACTATATAAAAAATCTTGGGTTTAATGCTTTTTACTCAAGATAATTAAGGAACACCTGAGAGCTCAAAACTTACAGGTACTCAAATAAGTCTTCTGGTTGATTTAACATTAAAGGAACTTATCAATACTCTRGAGAGATATTTTGACAAATTTTTCAATTCTAGAGCTAAACAAGTTTTTATAGATGATTTGTTTTTCAACTGCTTCAATGAATTATTAGAGATGCTTTATTATTATTTTACTCACATGAAGTAGTCTGGTAGTTCACTTGATGAAGGAGGATCCGTGGAGGCAGTGCAAGTTTCTTTAACTCCTACAGAAAAGCAGAAGTGTCACATTATGATAAATGATTTCATGACATTCATGAGATGGATTTAATATAGCCAAACAATACCATCTGATGGGCTGAAAAAATCCTTTAGTTCTATTCTCATAGTAGGTTACTGAGAATAAGCTCTACAATTTAATAGGGCTCACGTTGCCTTCCCCATAGCAGGCAGTCCTAGAGTTTAAAGCAGAGCTCAGCTACTTTAGTCTACAGGTGACACTATTAACTCAAGGTCAACCTTTCTTATTTCAAGACCTGACATGGCATCTGCACAGTAATTCAAGTTATGCAGCAGCAGACGTAGCTGCACAACTTAAGACAGCTTGATGTATATCATCAACGTCCAGGTTCCAGAGCACTGCCACAAACGGGGTAGAAAGCTTAAGTTCTTTTCAGGTCATGTTTTTGATGGGTTTGATAGTTTTCTGCACTTGTAAATTGCCCTTTGAGTTGCACTACACTTAACCCCTAATCCCTCCTTTTAAAATGATATTTTGAGAACCACTTATCTTTTTGATAAATAAGTTGTAGCTACTATAAGGAAAAGCTACCTGGAACAGGAAGAAATGTTAATATCTTACTAATACATTGCTATTTTTGATTTAGGGTTTGTTGTGACATTGTAAAAAGCTTGACAACCCTTTATGTTATCTTACATTGCCATTGTTTAAACAGTATTTCTGCTGAAGCTCAAACATCCTTACCAATCTCTAAGCTATTTGAGCCTCATCTACGTTCTACTCAATTCTTTTGCTTTTAATAATAAAAGCATTACATGGTATAAAAGGCGGAAGTGAGAACAAAATTTCTGAGATATAAATGCAAACAGCAGTACAACTGTTTGCTGTACATATATGCAGTAGAACTTACATGAATATGGTTTTGCTGTGAACATTTCCTTTACAGAAATGCAAGTATTATTTGTTTGAATGACTTGGTACACTTAGGAACTTCAACATATGCACCAACCTGAACCATAAGATTGATTCCCCCCTACTTCAGAATTTTGTTAGTGGCCTCTAGAGAAAAGTTCTCAGGCTTGTAAGTTCAGCGTGAATATTTTCAAGACAATCCCAGGCTGCATGTGAACACTGTGTAACACATGCAGGATAAATGTGAAAAGACCATCTCAAAGCACCCTRTGTACTCTAAATAAGCCCTGGGACTGTTGTAGGTAAAGGCTGACTTCCAGGTTCTTAGCCAAACCTCTAAAACACAACAGGCAAGTTTAACAAAGGAATCAACTTCTGCCCTATTATTTTTTTTAAAAAAGAAAAGAAATGAAACATAACTTGTGAGTTTCCGTTTAGCTCTGCAATGGCATTTTAAAGGTTGTTATATATTTTTACTTTTTTAATTTTGTAGCCAAGACAGAAGAGAGTTTACAGCACTGTCCAAACTACAACTCTAGTAAACCATATATGCCAATTTATGTCCTAAAGGCAGAGTACCATGAACATTTGCATATGTGAAATATGCTTGCATCTGTTCCACGTGTTTCAAAAAATACGTAAATAAAAATGTGTGCCAASCTTTTAATCATGTAATTTGAGTGTAATTAAAACGTGCTGATTTAAGAAACAGAGCAGGTTTCAGGGAGCTACCAATTTAATGGAAATCATGGRAAAAAAAATCCATTACTTATGTTTTTCTAGTATCTAGCCCTCCCTTTTAGATAATTAGTATCCAATAGCAATCCATTTAGTATTTCTTTGTTCTAATGTTTTGTTCTTACTGTGTGGTATGGAGTAAGAATTTACAAAAATGAGTCTAATTTTAGCTACAGTTCCAGGAGAACAAGTTCAAATTAAAAAAAAATATATATATATAAAACAATAGTTATAATATAGTACAATGGCAGACAAATAATTGTTTCCTAACTTCACCATAATATAAGTGTAATAATAAGTAACTTAACTACAGTAAGGGAGAACTAGATCATTCCCATTTCCAGTCCCTGGCTTCACTGATCAAATTGTAGGAGTTACCCATGTTATATGGTAGAAAAATCAACATGTTAATACCTTCACTTGACCCCAAACTGGAGGAGCTTTTCAGCTTGGCAGTTTCTTCTTTCCTAAGGTCTTTCTCCTTTTCGTCCGCACTCACAATATCATGTTTTTTGATTTGGTCCTTCTCCTTATGCTTTTTTGCTTTCTTCTTGGATTTTTTGTGCAACACTGAATGCTTCTCRTCTGCGGACTTTGGACACTCTAACTGAGCTGCAGCGGATGCTGGGATTTCCAAAGGAGTCCTAGAGGTATATTTTTCTTGCTGGTCCTCATAGATGCTGCTGCCATTCTGACTAAAGCTGTCTACAGGCAGATCTTGAGTCCCCCGGCCTTCAGGAGTGCTGGGGGAGTTGGAGTTAGAGTTTACAGTCTGAGGAGGGTTTGAAACAGGAAGGTGAGTGGAGGGAAGCGGTGCAGGAGTAGGAGTAGCAGCAGCTGCAGGGGGAGGTGGCGGCGGGGGGGCTGCAGCAGCTTTCTCACTGGAGGCAGGCAAGTGACCGTTGAATGTTGGCTGAACTCGATTGGTAAGGTGAGATATTCTTGGTTTTTTATTCATTAACGGATCGATAAAATCGGAATCCAAAAGCCGTTTCTGTAAAAAAAAAATAACATTAGTTTTGCTTCAATGCTGAAAGGTACATTTCCAAACAGTATAATTATTGAAACCATCTTTCTTAGTTAAAAATAAAGAGTGGAAAAATTATTGCAGCTAAATACATGCCTTATTTCGTATTTAGTTTTTAACTTCTTATGGTGTGGCAAGTTCTTCAGATCTACAGCTAAGGCTTTTGGGAGAAAGATGCTCCACTCAGATCCTCTATCAAAGCCTTCACTAAAATAAGATCAAGTCAGTATTGTTTAGGTATCAATTTCAGTAYGGATACATCTGGCAAGAATAAACATTTGCTGCTACAAAATGACGTTATTTATTAAAGCAGTTCTAAATAGCACGTGACACTGTGCACTTATCAGAACATGTAAAGTGCAGAGCAGAAAGTAGGTAAAAACACGGGTTTTGCTACAGTTGTGGTTCTAGCTTTTTTCCAGATGAAAAGCTAGTTTGTGTCCTCTTGTTTAACAAGCATATACTGCTTACGTTGACGTACAAAGCAGCAGCTTTGACCAGAAGTGCCAGGCACAGCTTTATACTACTCAGCTGAAATAATTCCAGATTCTGTGTATAGGAAAGTAAATGTGAAGAGGTCCC
>NW_028185628.1:1125010-1163593 GCF_003343005.1 Rhea americana
AGAAATACCTTAAGGGTAAGATATTTTCAGTACTTACTAGTTCATCATTCTATACAGACAAGCTCATGTCCCCCACTACCTTCAAATTTCAATTACATTTACTGATGTGCAAGTTCAGTCACAGGAAGTATCAATGACACTTTTTCTCAAAGTAATGCCTTCTGTGTGAAGGTTTTGAAGGTTTTCAAGCTCCTTTTAAGAAGTTGGTATTGTCCTGCTTTATTGATAGGGAAAGGACATACATAAGCCTTTTAAGTCTGAAAAGCCGGAGGGAAGACTGAGGTACTAACCATTGACTCAGATGTCTTAACACCTAGGCTACACAGAATCATAAAGGAATTTAAATAACACCTACAGAAAAACAAATATTCCACCAGTATCTCAAAGGAGAAGAATGCTACTGTCATTTGTTGCTTACTCTGAATTTTGTGTTTAGACAGTGCTTTAAAGAAGCACAAGAGTGCTTGTGCATATTTGACACATTAAAACTAACACGTCACAAAGAACCTTGAATGCACGTAATGGTATAACAAAAATACGTATCTCTCGTCTTTAGAGCTTCCTGTACACAAAGATAARCAAGTCATTTGGCAATACAAAACAATCTGAAGTATTTAACCAGAAAGCAAAAGATTGTGTAAAAGTAAAGAGTAACTAAGAAGTTAAGCTTCTGTGGGTGAGTTTAAGCTTCAGTAAGGTCAACATATTATTCATAGTTACATTCTAGGTCGACATGTTAGCTGCTCAAGCATTACAGAAACAGTCACTGTCAGAAGCTGTATGCGTATTTACAAAATACTTCCTACACCGGAATCATTTTTCTGAAAGTTTTAATAAATATTCTGAAACACTGTTTAAATATAGTAGTCCTTAGACTGCATGACCGTAAGTTTTTAAAGCCTTCCACAGTGCAGCCATTTAAAAAAAGTAATCATCCAATTAGAAGTAATGTTTCAATTTTTCGTATGTTAAAGATGGTATTACTGCCTCACACCGCAGATTTTACACCAATATAAAGTGCATTAAACCTTAATACACTAAGTAATGTTAAAAAAGCCACAAATTAAATACCTGGGAAGGAGAAGTTGATGCAGCATCTTTATTAGAAGTTACTGAAGAGTCCATATGACTGCTGCTGGTGGCATTCTGAGATGAATTTACTTTTCTGTAAGGATTACCCACATTTCAGGTTACAAGGCAAAAATGTCTGTGTCATTTTTTTCCATTATTTGGGAAGACATACACTCATTTTCCAGATGACATGTTTTAGAGATTGCTACCTTCCTTCCCCTGAAAACTGAACTTACCGAGCAAGTATTAACTCCAATGACTGTTTATCTATTTCATTGTATCCAGGCCAGTCTTTCTGAATCTCTTTAAACACGTAATCCTTCAGAGTGTAGGAGTTATCCTTGGGATTCAAGTTGGCTACCTACAAGCAGACATTTGAAAAGCAAGTAGGTCTATTATTCTCAAATACATTTCTATACTCACAAACTACAGCAGTAAGATTAATACTGGAGAGCTACACATAAGGTGAAAACAAGAACAAGCAACAGTTTTCCAGGTTTTAGATTGTTTTTATCATGGTAGTTCTCACCTAATAGGCACAATTCTTAAAATATAGTCAACTTTGGATCTAAAAATTTAAGTGAATTCAAAATTACTGTGTATATACGAAATATATTCTGTGAAAGAGCTCTCTGCACTGCATGACTGTATCTTATCTTTAACACAGTATTAAGAATCAAGACAAACTACACCAAAATTTTCAGTTTTCACTGCACTAATTATGTTGAGATGCCCAAATACATACTTCCAAATACAAATTCAGTTTTGTTTAATTTCAGCAGGATGCGTCCTGTTCTTTTGTTTCATACAGGTATACTGGGTAAACAGGATATTCTTCTATCATAAATGATTCCAGAGCACAAACTATTCTTGGAACAATGTATGCTTTCCATCATCATATTAATTGCTGTACTACAAACGACAGCATCTTTGTCATCATTTGTTTCGATAAATAAATGACTTTTCTTTCTGAAGTGACTTGAGTCATGAAGTTCAGTACATGCAATGCATGAGGTGCCACAAGAAACTATAGTTTTCTAGTGAAAGTCTTAAGCGATTACTTAACTAGCATTAAACTTTCTTCTAGAATAATGACAAATTATTCATCCAGCTCATTAGTTTTAAGCCATATCAAAGATCAACTGATGAAAAAAGTAATTCCACTCATATACCTAACAAACTGTTTTGAATACAGAATTTAGYGCTAAAACAGTTAAGAGATGTACAAGCCCAGATCCATTCTTCATTTGCACATGCAGTGTTCATGATAGCGTACCAAATGAGATGGTTATGTGCACGCATTGCTGTACCTCTGATAGTTAAATGGTTTTGTATTTTCCTAAAGATCAGTAAACCCAAATGTTAAAATAAGCTAGTAAAATCTTATGACCATTGACACCTGTTATGTTGTTTTAGACTTCCTCATCCAAGACCTGCTCAGAGTTTCAGAGAAAACCTGGGAGTGAAACAGTCCATGTCTGTTTACCCTGGATAAAATGCTCGATTACTTGTCAACACAAAACCACTGCTTTGTGTAGCTTTGACTATTTCCCCCCTCCAAAATATTTGCTTGAAATGTAGATGTAGGTGCTCAAAGGAGGATTTCAACATGTGCTAGTAGATTAAAGCATGCTTTATCTTCTGATGTATTTTCTGACATTCTCAGAGCTGATTTTAATTTTATTCTTTGACACTGCAGACAAGCAGATACAAGATACCCAGAAACAGCAATTTGTTAAAGACAGAGTTAAAGCAGTATTCCCAGAGAGGCACATCTATGCATATTAGAGCTTAACAAGTTTAGGCTCCACTCTCTAGATTTCTACAGAAAAGCTGATTATGAAAGAAACGTAAGCATGACTTTTCATGGTATAGTGCTTGACCATTTCACCAATGAACTAAAAGATTGCAATGCTGTTGTACTGTAGCCATCCTGTTAATTTCCAAATGCAAAGTAAGTACCTTTGCACCAGTGCAAGTCCAGGTACTTTGCSCTGCACACTGAAAAAAGGTTCCAAGATAGTTTTCTTAAACATTGCCAAGAATAACGGGACACAGGAAAATTTTTTGCATCCTCCAGAGAACTGAACTTTTAAAATATTCTCATCAATTTAAAGTATAAATTGAGTATTTCAATTCATGCAAAAACATGTCTTCCACTGAACTGCAAATACCTTCAAGGTCAAACAAATTACCATGGCACTAGGCAAACTTCAAACAATGGTAAATATATTCAAGCAATGATTTAAARTTTTATGCCAGATTAACCAAAACTGTAAAAATGTTGAGTTTTACTTGCTKTAGTTGTTTTTAAAGGATTTGATTAGATGAACAGGAATTATTCCTACATTAAATATTAATACATGTGTAATTCAGCTGCAGTACCTGGAAACAGGTAGCATTAAGAAATAAGGGAGCAGCCACAATCKTAAATCTTAACAAGCCTTCTCAGAGTTTTAGTAGAAAACTAAATATGGTACTCTTGAATACAGAGTTTAAGAGTTTCACCTATGTAATACTACAAACTTACCGAAAATTTTGATGACCATGATAAATATTAATGGCACTTAACTCAAAGCAGAATTACCTCACTGGAAAAGCTAATTAATAAAAAGAAAAGCTTCCAAGCAAGAGAAAGACAAAATTCACATGACAGCGAAGAAAACCTATGCTCAGAAAAACTGACTACTAATTTTTCATTTACTGTTAGGCTGAAATAGCCTTCATATATATATGTATATATATATATATATATATATGCTTATATATAGCCTTTCATTCAAATGAAATACCAATCTATTTAATTACCAAACTTCCCCCCGCCCAATAAAGACATGATAAGAAATATAAAGCACCATGACGAATTGTTTTAAACAACTGAGATAAACTACGGTCACTCATTAAGCAGTCCTAAGTAACAAAAAGACTGGAAAAAGGCATTAGGAGCAAAGCTAAACATAGTTACTGTCTGATATTCTTACAAAAAGATGCCAAAGGTTATTAAAAAAAGAAACAAAAAAAAACCCTTTCCTTTCTTCCCTCACTTCATACAAATGCCTCAAAACTGCAGGTCAAAGCTGATAAGGAAAAACTTAAATGAGAAGAATATCATACAAGGTGTTTGTCATTTTCTAGTTTAAATACAGGAGCAACATACCTCAAAGTTATGATTAGAAGAACAGCAGAGGAAGAAAAAGCTGGCAAGAACTCTATGGTCTCACCTGTTGAAGGATAGCTGCAAGGGAATTCTTGTCTTTTTGGTTAACACCATCTCTCTGTAAGCGAGCAAGCAACTCTGGTTTCTTGTAAGTCTTCAGTGCAAGCAAGTGAATCACCCTGTCCCTGTACGGTCGCTGAGAAACGGTGTTATTTATATGAGTCTTCCGTATCGTATTGGCTGGGTTCATGGGTGTCGACCTCTTCCTCTCAGGCACAGCATCTGGAATGCTTTGCGGTGCTTTTCTTATCTGTACTCTTTTTCCTAAGGTTAAAAGTGACATGAGAGGTCAGCAAGAAACAAGGAAGGTAATGTTACATTACTAAACCAGATAAATTGTAGAAGCTGTATTTAATCCGCATTTTAACATCAAGACCTATTAGCATATTGAGACAGTAAAGATATCTCAAGCTAGGAATTACCTCGGACATACCCAATATTWAAAAAAAGCAAATGAGCAATATTTGTAGGAAGATTTTACTAATATCTTCATATAATTCTTTTTTTTTTTCAGTTTAGAGTCTCAAATCCTGAATACTTCCAAAATCAGACTACCTTCAGAAAAAGAATACTCTAGAGTATGAAGCAAAGCTATTTTAATTAAAAGTTCCCCATTAATGTCTACAGAGCCGAAGTCTATACAATCACATCACTGCTTAAAAAGCAGAACAAAAACAGAACTTGATATTCATCACCCAAGTTACAATTTGCTCCATGTTTCAAAKTGAAATGTTCAGCGCTACTACTTAATACACCCATATACATGGCATGAAATTCATCAGAAAAAATGCATCAATAATTTAACAATTCTTACAACCAAGTTCTGAGAGGTTTTACAACAAAGCCTGCACAGCATTTTGATTCAGACTCTATAAAAAGCTGTGTCCCTAAACTAGAAGAACAACTCTGTAAACAACACATCCAAAACAAATAATGTCTACCTTAAATTTAAGTTTTCTGGAAAAAGTCACAACTTCTCTACACTGCTAGCTATTTCTAATGGCACTTGCTACAGTGCAGAACAAGTTTATCAAAGCATTAAAGAAAATGATTGCAKTGAAAATTACTCACAATCCAACAGAGGTGAGACAAGTTGGCATTTTTTCAAACTAGCAACTGCTATGTTTTGCACATGACAAGCTAATGAATGTGTATGAAAAAATCTGAAGCTCTACCTCTATCAAACAGGCTTGAAATTAAGGAATTTTTGGAAGCAATACACATACGACTGAGCTGCAATTGCATTGTTATCCCCAGGAATAGTAAAAGTCTGTTTCATTTTGCAGTGCAGACCAAATCTTCATAACCTTTCTTAGGGGAACACATGTTCCCCGGAGCTTGCCCTTCTGGTTTTCAAGAACAAACCTAATCACGTACACATGCATGGTTACATTTTTAGCACAGTATGAACTTGCCAGTTGTTTAACTGAATGAATTACAAATATTTTGACAAGTTAAATTCTATTTAGACAAACACACACACAGGCAAAACTGATAAGAAAGTGTTTGAACACAACTTACACTGTCATGTCTGTAAATCACTTGTTTTAAGTTAACTTAAAACATAGCGAAAACTTAAACATAGTTAACACCAGTTCCTAATTTATACTGTATTAAACACAGTAAAACATTGAAGTATCCCTTGCATGCCCTTAGGGCAACTAACCTGTCTTGTATCAGAGCTTCCTCTATGCCAGTCTGAAACAAAATATCCCAGAAGTCTGCATAGTGTTACTGTTCGTGTTTAAACCTTATTTCTTTAACATATTCACTTAAGTTCTATTTAAGCAACCACTGAGCATTATGTAATGATTTACACGTAAAATAGAACTGACAAGTGATGACCCCCRCTCAAGTTTTAAAATAGTGGTAGATTTTAAAATTCTATTGAAGACCAGTGTAGATAACACATGGGAAGCAAATCTGATTTCACATCCTAACATTAACAAATCCCGTTAGTGCCAAGGTCACCAACATTTAGTGTTGTATTCCAAAAAGCCACAAAGATGCCTACTTAAAATGCCCTGCAACAAGAGAGGGCATATTGAGCAAGCATTGCAACATCACTGGCATGAACATTCATGCTGGCAGAGGCCCTAAAGTTAAAGCTGTAAGTGAAAGCCTGCTTGTACATTAAAGACTAACGAACGTAAGAGCCTGCTGTATAGGACAAACGGCAAAGGACTCACCCAACTGTGGAGCAGACAGCAAGAAGTGCCTTTGACCAGGTCACCTTTGGTTTTGCCCGAGAGGACAGAAACTGCCTAGCCTTTACACTTTCTGCAAGTCAGAGCGAGCGTCAAGTCCTGTACAGCATAGAGCTCAGTACTGCGGGCAGGACTGCCACCGCCTGTAATGTGCAGTCCTCACCTTGGGTCTATTTCCAATTTACTTTAGACTCCAACTGTTCAGTACACTGAACACTTCAGTAACAGTGTCACCTAAACATTTTGTTTCCCAGAAAACTACAAAATCCTCAGAAAGACTCCAACATTACTTAACCTTCTTATTAAAAATGGTATTAATCCCACAGTAACGGTTGCTTGTTGATGATGAAGTTATGAGGCTAAACACCAAACAATTGTTAAAAACAAGTCTTGTTAAATAAATTCTAATTAGCATAAGCATTAGCATGCGTGAAAAGCAAGGTTTTTCTCCAATTATTAAGCTTGTATATACGTATATGAGAATTTCCCGATATTAATTTTTTTAGGATACAAGTTAAGGTAATGTTTAGCATAATATTTAAATATTCAGAAGTATTGTTACAAAAACATCAGCTATTAAAGAGAATTTAAGCGTACAGGAAGTTAAAAACTCAAGTCAATGGACAAAGTTTCCAAGAGCCAAGTACTATGGGAATAAAAAAGAAAAGACTGGCAGACTTTCAGGGAAAAAAAGTTACCTCTGAACGGAATGACAGGAGACAATCTATAACGTAAAGGTGAGCTACCTAAACTTGAGATCTGTGAATGTGTAACTTYGCCAACAAGAAGCGGACGAGATTAATTACTAAATTTGAAAAAAACTAGAGCTATCTATTAGAAAATGAAATACAACCATACCTACAAATGGTCCACCAGGTTTAATAACCTTTGCACTTCGATTGCGTGATTCCTCTTCTGCTTGGGTCATGCGCTCTCTGGTCATCTGATAGGAATCATTTGTTGCACATACTGTAATTTTATCCTGTATAAATCCCAGGCAACTGAGTTGCGAGGCTCCAGAACTACAAGAACATTGAAAAAAAATAATTGAGGCCAAGCACTGTATCAAGCTTGGAAGTGTGGTTGCATTAGAAACTTTAAAGCCTGTCTTAACAGGCAGAGAAGTGTTTTTTAATTCTTGACTGCTAGTGAACATGTAAATATATTTCAAATGTTTCAGAACCTCTCTACATGAACACTYGAACTGTATTTATTTTACCTCTCAACACAACTTTCTCAAACAGATATGCATAGCAACTTCATGATAGCATTAGTAGCTGTACAGTACTGATAACTCCTGCAATAAAAGTTACATCTCAACGGAAGTAGTTACATTGGTATCCTAACTGTACACACATTATGCCTTAAGGGCTTTTCAAATAATGTTCAGTTCATTGAGAACTGAACATTTGAAAGTCACATGCTTCCTCTGCTTCTCAAAAGGTAGTCTGTCTCACTTACGAATGTTCAAGTCCTTAAGAAGTTGAAGGTTAATCAGTCACCMTACAAAATGCAATTTTTAGTTGTTACTTTGCCATCCAGAGTTTCTCTTCATGTTTCTTTCTGTCAAAAAGGCTCTATTCTCTCTTTGCTTATTTTGTACATTTGAGAGCACTGAAGAATGTTTATGGTTAATCTATCTGTTGTTGTGGGGATTTATATTTAATAAGAGACACTTAATTCCCCCTTTCCCCTCTCCCCCCAACTGGAAAGAATTCAAGGGCAGATGCAGCATCTCTTTGACAGAGTCAATACAGGAACTAGATTTCAGAAGTTTCTTAAAGAATATGGTTCCTAAGGGTCAAGGAATACTTTGCATTCATACAGGCAGCAGATACCAGCAGTGGTTCATGGACAGAGTTGCTGACCGAAGTTCCCAAAAGGTGAGGGTTTGTGTTTTACTGAACCAGAGAGAGGATTTCTCCCCAGAATTTCGTGCCCTCATTTCCCCTGGGTCAGTTTTACATACATTGTTATAGCACAATGCATGTCTATACTCAGCCAAGAGAGCACGTTGAGCAGTCGAACAATGACTTCATTTAAACTGGCTCAAGTATTACAGCCGCAACAAATCTTTGGTGCTGCACTTGCMATTGCTACATCCAAATAACTCCGATCAGAGAAAGGATAACAGATTTAGCTAATCTGAAGCATTTTTAATAACTCTAAAACTCTCCAGTTAGGGTTCCAAAAAGAAAGGTTTAGGAAGATTTGGCAACTATTTTCTCAMCAGGTTATTTCTGAAAGTCAGAAAGCCAAACCTTTATACTGCAAAGAATTTACAACAAGGATTTGTCTAAATGGAGGCTATCAGGTATTATTTCTTGCCCTCAAATCATACTGTTTACCTGTTTACACAAAAGACAAGTTCTACCCATTACCCAGTTCCTTAAATGCTGCTGTCTTAATACTTCATTCAAATTCAACATTTTAAAGATCAGCTAGCATTTAAGCATTGTACATCACTCAACTACAYGTGGCATGGTATCACTTCCAAGATCACAGTGCTCAGACTCCAAGTGAAGCTGCAGGAGAAAAAAAGAGCCCCACTGGCAAAGTCTACAGCATGGATTAGCTCCTAAACCAACTCRCCCCAATACCCAGATCACATTCATAGACATGAGTGTGAGTAAGGCAGATAAAGCTCAGATGCAAGTGAGACAGTTTTTTACTATGGGAGCAGCTAAGCACTGACCAGGGAGGTTGTGTAATTTCCCTCCTTGGTGTAGGGATTTTAAAAACTTGACTGGTCAAGACCTTGACAATTTTGAGACTGGACCTGCCTTGAGCAGAAAATTGGACCAGAYGGCCTCCAGAGKTCTTCCTTGACCCGTTCATGATTCTGTAAGCTTATAACACCACAGAAGTCTTACATTATCTTTGCAAACACTTTGTACAGAGAATTGACTACAGAGGCTAGTCTGAATTAGATTTTGAAGTAGATCAGTAAACTCACATTAAAACTACATAGGTATTTTCTTCAGAGAATAGACTTAATTTTAATGTCACTTACACAGTGAATTCAGTTTAGCTTAACTAAAGAAACTACTTCCCACAAAAGAAAGTGTGCATCGAAGTTCAGTGAAACACTTGAGTCAGACTTGAGTACCCCTATACATCAGGCTTGTCCACATGTGGCAGCTTATGCCATTTCTCTGAGAAGAACAAGTCATCTTACACAATGGTTCTCTCGAAGGCCACTTTAAGGTTTTYTGACAGGGAGTTTGCAGGAGTTCCAGTACACTAGCTGCTGCAGCAGGCCTTTGGGACTGCTTCATCAAGACAGGGAGGAAGCAGGACCTTCTCTCACCTTCTACATGCACTCTGGCTCCTTACTTTGTGCCAGCCTCAGCAGTCTGACCCCTTTCAGATAGTTTAATTCCCACTATTAACCCCAAAATATCCTAATCTGGCACAGAAACATTCAGCTTTTTGCTACCTCTATCAGTTAAGTCAGTTCACAAAAAGGCTGTATTATAGAAGAAGTGAGCTGACGCAAGAGAAGTAGGAAGATGAGGATATTCAGAGACTTCCTTGCCTTAGGCAGCAGAGAGCTATTAAATCAACTCATTCTCTTACTGCTCTCAAAATTCTCCAACTAGATAAATTCCTATTTCAAGAATGAGAGCAGCAGCTCTCCTGTGACCAAAGACCTCAACAGCATCTTTCAGATATGCATAAGACATAGCTGTTTGATATTAGTTTCCCAGATTAATATATAAAACCTGGYTGCAGCTTGCTACTGATCAAGTGGGATAGACAGTTGTTCTACAGCACCCAACTCCATCCACATTAGGGGTAAATATCATACTACAGGAGCTGAAGTAAACTTATTGTGAAAGCATGGTACTCTCTTGCCTAATAGGTAGGCATTAACACTGTTCACTTTGTTACTAATTCAAATGAACCAGGACAAGGCACTGTTGTATTGCATTTGGGTTCTGAAACACGACAGTCATGCAATTATGGATGAGGTTCTTGATTTATGTGGTTCTTAAAATAAGACAACTTTCCATCATGGCTGGCATGTTAGCCTGCTGCCAACTATAATGATATTTACACACRGTCATAGAATAGATTTGGTTTACCTTGGACGATGCTTCACTCCAAATACTTTTAAAAATAGCATCAAGAGGTGAGAGAGGACTCAAAAGGTTACTTTTTWAAAAAAAAGCAAAACCAAAAAGAGTTCTATGTAAAAGCAAGTATTTATAATTAGCAAAAAATCATGCTATTGCTTGGAATTAATTTTCTACTGCAGCTCATCACTAAGAACACGCTTCTGGTAAACCTTTCCACTATATGTTCAAAGCCACAGAATCTACTTAAATTTGCTATGAAAGAAAACGTTAAGTAAGACTTACCTTGAGACTGTTTGCTGGACACAGTCAAAGCTTCCCTGAGGATTATCTTTGCCAACATTTGACAAGTAGAAGTTAAAATTATGTACTTCATTTGGGAGATCAACTTTGGGAATTTTAACAAGCTAAAATGAGAAAAAAGTTTATGTAAAAACTTCAGACTACACTCCTTTGCTTATAATAAACTAGAATTGTAAGTCTTCTGGAGATTTAATTTTAAATGATAAAATGTGTTTAGAAGACAGTTTTTAYGTGATTTTAGTCATATTATAAATTSTGCTTTGGCATAATTCTTCACACTGCCTATGTCTTACACTTGCAACCATACTAGAAAAGCTGCAGTTATTCAGGGTCTAATTCAGCAGAGCATTTCTTAAAGCAGCAAACAATCCTTTCAAACTTAGTGGAAATAACATTAATGTACCCAACTTTAAACRCAAGTGCCTGAGTGTAATCAAATGAACTGAAGTTCAGCTAACAAGACAGATTAGGGCAATTCACACAGAACCTATGGGATATTTCCTTGACTTTTTAATATATTCAGTCCTAATGAAGTTCATACAGAACCCTATTACACGACAAAAGAGGAAAACAGGAATGGAAGAAAGAGATCAGAACCAAGTTACAAGACTAAAACTTACTAAAATATAAGTGATGAATCCCAACAAGCATTAAAATCTTTTCTTTTGCTCACCTCTAGATCAAATTATTTATGTAAAAGTGATACGTATACAGTTTTTGGTACATTTAGTCAGAAGTAACAAAAGTTGCTTTCCTTGGTAGCATAGATCATTTAGTACAGGATATACTATATTCTACTGGAGCCTGAAAATGTAAATTATGAGAAATAATTAAAATGCTTATTGAAAGTACCAATGTCAATGTGCTGCTTTACAAAAGTAATACTGAAGCACATAAACTACTGTCATCCAACTACTGTATTCTGATGGTAAAAATCAGCTTGCAGTAAGTCTAAAAAGCTATTACTTCAAATTTTGCTTGAACTTCTAATGGATTAGGAAATGCACTGCATAAAGGAAGATATTTATAAGCAGTATTCAATACTTACAAATCCTTCTCAACTTGCTGCTTGTTAAATCGGCCCATCTTCATAAATGTAATTTGCATAAAATAGTAATATAAAACTAGGAAATTCTACTACTACTTATACTTTAAATTATCAGTACTGGCAGAGCTTAGCARCAGCTTGGGACAATGAGGAGGCACAAAAATGGACAAGCTACTTCACCACCCTATTCAGTTACCAAAGCTTAAAACACTAGCATTCTTAAAAAGAGCAATTTGTGCATTTGAAATAAGAAAGAAAAGAAAGCAGTTATCAATACAAAGCTTTGGATTACATATGCAACTTTACTGTAAACTTCATAATAATTAGAAGGTAGAGTATATATCAATCTAAAAATTAAGATGCCCCAAAGAAACWAAAATTTATTTAGGTTCTAGAAAATGAGTTATCAATTATTGAAAGTTTTAGCATATTGACTTTACAATATATTCGGCAGGTATGAAAATTTCCCACAGGTGTGTATGTATGAATTTGATAGCACCATAAATAGAATTTTGAGAATTCAATCCACTCACGAAGCAGTAATGCTTTAACATGGTGCACCTTTTGGAAAACAAAGAACTATGCACTACAATCAATCTAAAACTACMTCTCAAAAAACACAAGCAAATAGGGAAGTACAGAGTTGTTGTCATATACGCTTGGACTTCACTTTCAAAGATTATTTTGTATAGTTCTTTCTCTGTTTTCAGTTGAACAGCCTAAAGATTATATATGCATGCAAACACATTAAGCATCAGAAATACTTCCACTCTGATATTTAGATTTAAGCTCTGAAAGARTCTCTGTGAATATTAGGTTATATAATGTCTAAATGTGTTTTGCTATGATAATGTGAAGATAGAAGTTGGCCTGAGAGCACATTCAAAAATAGAGGCCTCTGAAACTCATCACCAACAATGATTTACCAGCGGAATGGTAAATGGTAGCGGAAGCRGAATGAAGTAAAATTATTAAATCTGCAGATCAGACAAAGCTGGCAGGGAAAAAATACATGATAGAATTAAAATTCAAAGCAGTCTTGAAAAATTGGAGATGTCTGAAAATAGAAGTATGCTACTATTCAAAGAGACAATGTAAAATACTTTAAAGATAGGAATCAACTGACTAGGGAGGTAGCTCTACAGCAAATGATCTTCAGTTTACAGTCAAACAAAAAATGAACACAGGCTACTAGTACTGCATTTTTGTGATACTAGAATGTACAAATATGAATATARCAACAAGAAATGACCGCATGAACTGCACGCGGCAAGACAACGCGAGATCGCGCACAGGAAGCCATCTTCCTGCTTCTCAGCACTGAAGAGGTCTCTACTGTAATGCTAAGTCCTACTTAGGCCCACAGTTGAAGACAGAGCCGCCAGCAGAAGGACGAGAGCAGGCACAATCCCAGAAAGCTGGGCGCTGTCCCAGCAGGAGCCGCGGGCCAGCCCGCCGAGAGAGCACGGACCGGTCTGACAGCAGGCTCCAAACAGAGCTGCGTCAGACAGCGGCATCATCTGCTCCCTGTGCGTGCAGCGGGAGGGCACGGCTTCAGATGGCTGGTATCGTCCCTCAGGCAAGATGACTGGGGAATAAAGAACCTCCTGAAGAACTAGACTGACGTCAGGAACTGCGGACCTGGGTAACAGAACTGCTGTTGAAACTAGAGGACGGGAACAGAAAGCGCACGTCATGCAATGGACAGTAGACAAACTCATAAGATTCTTTCAAATGCTAATTTTYATAGAATAAATGCATTCAAAAATCCTCCACTGTCACCCAAGTGTCACTTTGTTTCACTATCCACCTGTTTTCCCCACACTTTAGTAGCATTCTTCACTGCCTCTCTTGATTTGCCTTCTCCCTCTTCAGAGGTTACTGCTGCTTTTCACAATTCTGGCTGCCTCATGGCATCCATGTCACATACCATCTCTCCAAGGGAACACAGGGCCCCCAGACACCTCTGGGGAAATCCTAACCCTGGGGCACTGAACTCTACCAAAGGCACTCCTGCCACACACTACCGCTGAATTTAATTCAACAGGCTGCAAGGTTTTTTCCTTATTTCTTCACAAGGAAGAGCTTCTCTCTCCTGTTAAACTAAGCAGGCTCTTCTTAGAGGCACAAGCACAAATTCTACCTAGGCAATATGAAGTCTGGAATATAGAGTTCTATGCCACTTACTCATTTTTAGCATAAATATGTAAGCTTGTGGACAACATCTAGGTTTGCAGAAAGCAGACCTACTGTCACTTAAAATCCTTATGATCAAGTTTTGACACTGCCAACATTTTTGCAAATTAAGGGAAAAATGGTGAAGAAGTAACACTTTAAACCAGTTTATATATTCATCAATTCCTGCACATAAGCCTCCTATTTTGAATATACAGTCCTGCTTTTACATTGTAAATTTATATAGTCCTTAGAAATTCAATAGGTAGTTCAAGGGCTTTTGATTTAATCAAAATTAAGGAACAGCCTTTATTCAATTTAAGATAAGCATAGTGATCTGAAGTTTGTTTTTCCTATTTGAGCTACACTTTCAGGTCAGAGAGCCTTAATTAAGAAAGCACACACATTTCAGCTCTACTAATCCAGAACAGAAATCTTTATCAGTATCAGGAAGCAGCACTGCAAGCCAGTTGTTATTACTTTGTTTTWAAAAAGCTGCTTAATATTTTAAAGGAATTTGCTATATTCTCTTGCAGCAAAGAGAAAAACTTCTAAGTAGCAAAYACCCTCTCTAGCAATAAGAACAGATACAACGCATTATTTATAGCTGATCTATGCTTCACTAGAAACAGTGATGTCCTTGTCGATCCTTCATTAGATCTACTGTATCCTTACTAGGAGGCAACCAAAGAGACAATGAGAGTAAAAACCTCTGAAGGGAAGTTGCATCTATATATGCCTTACCCACAAAGGGGGTGGGTAAAAAAGCCACCTCAAGAAAGAGTTCTTATAAACACATTTCAAAACTTCTCCTCCTGAATTAGGCACAGTCCTAACAAAATGAAGCACATATCTTCCTCCTAATAATGCCCTTCTAATTCAAAGTATTTTTACAGATAGGTCTGAGGCGATAATTCTGCAGCCTTTACACTTTTCAGAATGTGCACTAGCTCAGGAAGGCAGGGCATCATTCTCCTCCTATGCCCAAATGGTTTTATCCATGTGCATATTACCTTCCCCATCTTCCACAAGGAGCTCATCGTATAGAATATGCTTCCCACCACCAAAGAATAAATCAATATAGTGAGCTGTGCTAAGCATCATTCCAACCCTCCTGTACATCAGTTCACATTAAAAATGAGTCACACAGGTGGATTCTGCCTGCCACCTTGGCCCTGGACAGCCTCTACTGGGCAAGCAGCTCCAGTTGTGCTAACATTCAGCTCAGATCTGTCTTAGTTCTTGTCTCAGGAGATACTTATAGYTAGCTTGTAACCAATAGACTGGCAATAGTTTTAAAACAGAGTACTTATTTCAGAAAATAATTTATGCAGGCAAGCTCTGATGGACAAGGATTCACAAAACAGAATAGTGCCTCTTCACATCTAGAGTTTCTAGGATGAACATGAGCCAAGGTGTAGCCTCATACCTTGGCTCTCCTGCACTGCACTGTCAGGTAACTACACAGGGAGAATGCAGACTGAAGACAAGGAAAAAAAAAAGCAGTTGAAGATGCAGTTTACGCATTGACATATGAACACTAACAGGTTTCCAACAGCTTTGACTGACCCTTCAGCTCTCTAGTGATCAGCTATTTGTTTCATACTCTCTCACACTTTCTCTCAGCTTTACTTCAGAACTGCCACCTCACACTATTTATCTATTCCCTGACCCTCATTCTTTCCTACTTAAGAAAATGGGCTGTTTTGTGGAAAAAAGGTGGTCAGAAGCATGTCCAGAAGAGTTATTTTCAAGTTCTGGTAATAGAGAAACTGCATGGATCCAGTGAGCTAGCCTGGCAGAGAAGTAACCTTCCCAAAGAAAGGCAAGTTTTCCACGAGGCTACCTTCCCGGACCTACTTTTCACTGCAGTGATTGCACAGGAACACTATTTGCAGAAGGGCCTTCCCTTCGCAGAGCATCACTAGCTAAAAAACAAAAACTAGAACAACAGCTGCGTTGTAGTAAGAGGGAGCATCAAAGGGCAAAGTAGCGAAGTACAACTGTGCCTAGAACAGTAGGAATATCAGATTATTTATTTATACYTAATGAAAGTTACTGACATGCCAGCTTGGATATGCTAAAGGAAAACCCAACAGAACAGAAGAGTTGGTACAGGGTCATTCTGAATTAACAAAATTTTAGCTGAAAATACAGTAGTCAAAAGGACATTTTCATAGCAGTTTAATCTTAAAATTCTTCTGTTTTATGAAATTTGAGACTTCAGATAGAGCAGTAAAGCTTTCTGCAAGCTGTCTGAAAACAAAAGGATGCAACCAAGAGCACTCTTAAATCTTCTAAAATGAAAATAAGCTTCCATGTTTAAGTGACTAGAAGGGTAAGACTTAAAGCTGGCTAAAGCTCAGATTGTGTGCTCAGGTTGTGTGACCCGAAACAAGCTGGGCAGATGACTACATTGACAGAATTGTGCCTTGTAGCACAAGAACCCTATTTTTGCCTCCTTTTTGTCACCTTCCTATAGGTACAATTTTCCCTACAAAAACTATACCTACAGAACCTTTTATTTACATCATCATACCAGTCTGAAGTGTACTCCAATCCACATGCTGTGCTTTTGCTTACCCAGCCTTAGTGTCATGAACTATCAGCTTGGAACACTTAAGACTGARGATCAAATGCTCTTGTGACCCTCTGCAGTCTAATTATAAAATATTATTTTAAAATCTACATCCCCAAGTTAATTAACAATTTCTTACAATCTAATGGATTTAGTAACAGAGGATACCTGCTAAAACAACTCAGATCTTGACTTTAATCTCCTGCCTCTTTACAAATTATTTCCAAATGTAATGTATCATTAATCTCTTTTACTCTATCATCTTGTTCTCATTGACTCTTTAACACAAGAACAGTTTTCAGAATTTTTTCTTATTGCTTCTCCACAGCCTCCCTCCTTTCATAAGGAAAGATTCCACTTTCTTAACTTTTGTCCTATACTTTTCCATCACTTCTGGCAATACCATATACTGTTACAGTGGCCTTAATTACAGACAGACATGTTTTGCTTTCTAAGTAAAAGACATTTCATCTTCCTTTCTGAATACATCTATCCATTCTCTCTTTTTGCTCTTTCATGGCATGTGTGTCATACAGGTTGAGAATATTTACAGCGCTCTATTTTAAGCTGCTTCTGCTTAGTAAGTAAGGTGACTCTTCCTCTTATTTTTGCTCATCATTCTTACCACCGTTCCCCCCTCCCCAAGCTTATTTACCTTTAAAAATATTCAGTAGTTCACAAACCTAAACTGGTATCTGTTCACTGTCCTATGGAAGTCATCAACACAATATCACAAGTCAATATCACAGTCATCAACACATCAACACAAATACACATCTTGCTCCATAAGCCTCTACTGGATCTACAATAGGTTTGCAGCCTTCCAGCATAGAAAAAAAACCAGAAACAACAACAAACAGTTGCAGGTCTCAAAAATTAGGTGCCAACTTTTGGAGACAGGCAGTTCAAAGCAATGCCTTTTCTCAGCAGCTCTGTCAGTAACTCTCTACAGGCTGAAATCTACTAAGGGCTTTTTTAGATCAGAGTGTAAGTCGTAYTTTATAAATAAGCGCCTTTCCTATTTGTAAAGAGGTAAGTAAATGTACATCAACAGCAAAACCCTGTTACTGGAAAAGGGCAGTACTGTSCTCAGCTGGGCCATTCTATCATATTTTACATACCTTCCAGTTTTACAGATCTCAAAAGGGACAATTTTTAATCATAGCAGCCTTGGCTCTTGGGCCATTGCCCAAGGACCCTTGCTCCCAAAGCTCAAAACCTTGCCCATTCTCCTGTGTCAACACAGATCTCTAGCCTCTACCTTCAAAGGGGCAGAAGTGCTCCAAAAAACAGCATGCCCAATGACCAAAAGGTCAAAAAACTTAAGTGCAAGAAAAATACTGTAGCATTGATTTACATTCTTTTCATTTGAAAATAAGGAATCATTTCATTTGCAGAATGCTGTTTCCTTCAAGTACCAAACCTCCACCTTTGTTAAAGCTGCATTACAAAACTTCAAAAATGGTCAATATCTCTTTCTAAAGGGAAATTGAGATGTCTTAGCCTTTCTACAGAAATAAYGTGATTATATGTGGCTGCCTTGCAAACGAATTTAAACATTTTCCTACACAAATTCCCTTTACAATGCATATATTTTACTGATTATCCTGACCTGTAGACCACTGGAGGATGTTAAAGGGATTAAAAAAACCCTTTCATCTAGCTTCAGCCTCCACTCCTCCTCCCCTTCTCAATTTTCTGGCTTCTTTTCTATCTGTTGGCAATATTTGCTTGCTCTCTTAAAGTTCATACAGCTCATCTTTATGAATTTTAGAATTAAGAACAGTGTTGTTTTCACTGTCTCCCAACAAGAATTCCTCATCAGCTTTCTAAATCTGTTGCAGAAAAATTCTCCTCACAAGAGTTAGAAGCAGTGCTCTCCGACACCAACRCTGCCCTACCGCCCATCAATTTAAGATGCTGTAAGTTGGCCACTARATGTTTTTTGCTGCAGTGAAACTATACAGTGTAGCTGCATCTACCATCCTTCTGCAYTGTTTCCAATGAAGGGTTAAGGCTCTTTCTGGCAGCTTTGCATTTCTTCCTAAAATGATACAGACTTCTGGCTAGCACTGAAAGGGGATTTAATCCTCCAGAAACTCCATATTAGAAGACATTTAGTAATACAACGCTTGGAGGTCTTTTTTGCCAGGGCAAAATGCACAAGCAACTTGAAGTGGGATAACCAGCATTTGCACAGAAATTAATTACAGTCAGGAAGAGAAGACCAAAAGTTTGCGCTGGAACAGAAAATAAGACAACTAACAATTGGCCTTAAACTAGGGCCTGACACTAAGTTTCAACACCTTGTAAAAACAAGCAAGTAAGAACAYGACTACACTGACTCTAATCTGTAAYGACACCACACAAGTAATACATTACTAAAACTTAYAAAACAATAGCATTTATTTTTTTTCTGTGTCTTCAGAAAGGCTTTTTGAGATTACCAACAAATAAGTAATAATTCCTGCAACATATGAAAAAGTAAGTGTAAAAGATTTGTTTAAACAGTAATGGATAGTTAAACCTGAACAATTTAAGATATCACCTAGTAAATTTATGGAAGGAGCTGCACAATTAAGATTCTTTTATCTGACTTCAGTTTCCAGGAAGGTGATGAAAATTCTATAGGGGTTCAGCTGGCTGCCTGCAGTGTCCAGGAATAGTCATGTTCCTCTCTCCACACCAAAGTTTAGCCTTGTTGTTTCCACACATCTCCATGCTCCTCCCAAAACAAAGATTTTTTCCATAGCTAGACATCAACTAAGTAGTTGGATGCAATGATACTCAGAACTGATACTGAGGAAGTTCTCCTATGTCTACTCTTTTGCTCTGGTTAAAAATCATTAATAGAAAGGCACAGGTAGAGCTAAAATAACTTGAAGTTTGTACGTAAGACACCACCTAGCCTTCAGAAACACCTGCTGTGTCCTGTTCAGTTACTCATGAACAAGCCTCACCTCCAGACATGCAAGTAGTGTTTAGAAAAGTAACTGGAGCTGATATTTCTCAGTTCAGCGTTAAAGGTAACTGTCTTGTCAAAACCACCAACAGATGACATATATAAATTCAAGTAAGACTAATTTCAATTTGTTTTACTACCTGTTTTGACATGACAGTCAATCAGCATTCCAGCTCTTAGATGAAAATAAGTGTTTTTGTTTAGGTAACCGATCTCACAATAGTAATAGTTCCCTTAACAGTAAGTCAGACGGAAGCTAGGACTCRTGCACCAGACTGGTATGATGTGCATGAAATTAGCGTTTGACAAGATGAACATTGTAAGCATTAGTCTAGAAACAAATATACAAAGGAACATAATTAGACCCTTTTAGGCAATCAAATCTTCTTCTCCCAAGAACCATTTATCCTGTAAACTGTCATAGGGCTGTGTTTCACAGAACAGAAAAAATAACTGACCTAGCTGCAAGCAAATTTCAGCATAATACTCAATTCCTCAAACTAGACAACTCAATTTATAAACTAACTGGAGAAAGATAAGCATTGCTGTGACTCCCCCAAATGCACATGGCAACCAGAGTAAAGACATGCTGAAGGCAGATGTATTGGGGGGGGCGGGGGGGGGGAAAGCTGTTGGTTTGGGATATGGCATACTTTCCATCAATTTTGTCTTTAAATTCCCCATGTAAGAAAGGCATCAGCAAGTCACAGGGCATGGCAGAGAAACAGTTAAAAACACGATAATGAAAATGCAGAAGAGAAGARCGTACTTGCTTAAAAACGAGTATCACAATGGACAACACACAGGACTTAACAGATTTCTTCACTTATCCTTACTGTGTTATAATGAAGCATAAATTGCCAAAATTCAAATTAATCAGGAATATTTTATCTAAAACAGCAAATCTTCTATACTCTCCAGACTTAGTGTAAAATACAATGTTTAATTAAAAGGTAGTTCTTAAAAATTATTCTGCATGATGAAGTTGTGCATGTATTCCAGAAAGCAAACAACCCTCCCCTCCCATATTTCTCAGTCTTGTTCTGTACTTTATGGATGAATCTTCTGAATCTAAAAGAGGATAATGATCTATTTTTTGCATTTTCATCCTACAGCTATCTCAGAAGATACAAGAAGTTATAGCCCAAATAGTTTATGAATAAAATGTTCCAGAAGAAAAGTTTCCCCTCTTAGTGGCTGATACATGCTCTGGTACAAAAGTTTATTCTAATGCTCACAKGTTTTTTATTCATTTACAAACAACTGAAAGTTCTTAGCCATGCGTTATTCAAACTGTTTCAGTGCTGTTTCAACAGTATCTTACAGAAAAGCATCTAAAGGCTAATTATGCTGCACATATAGAAGATTTCTGTTCATTTCCATTTCAAATGGACATCATCTTCCTGAACCACTGAATTTTCTGTTGTACMTTCTGAGGCTGCCAATATACATCCACCCCTTTTCAGATCCCTTCAAAGTAACTCTATCCTACAACAGAAAAAAAAAWTAAGCTTGCTTCTTCAAAGTGTTTGTATGTAACATGACCCAGGAACCAAAAAGGCAGATATTCAATCTAGGATATATATTGTTCTGGCTTTGCAGTATGTCAGACTATCAGCAGCAGTCTGAGCATCTGTAAAGAATGACAACTGTATTATTTTAAGTTATTGGCGACATTATACCTAGATCTTTCTTTTTTTTTTTTCTTAACTACTTTCACAATACTCTAATATTACCATCAGAAATACTGAGGTATCAGCTGCAGCRGCATTTGAGCAATTAAGAATTTCATAATACAGGTAAGCTAATTAGTTGGGGTTGAAAATATCCAAAAGATCAGATTGTGACCAAGTCTCCTCCTAAATATTCTGAGTATATATATTCACAAGATTTCAAAAGCAATTATGTAATCGTTCACCTGAAGTTTTACTTTTTTGGTCTGGCCTCTTCCATCTCACCATACTGATAGCATAGACCAAGCACAGAGCAAGGTAACTTAAGTATTGAAATTTCAAGTAAGTAGCACTTACTGTGGTTCACTTAAAAACATTAACCGCGTTAGCTGACAAAGTCCACAGATTTGAAATTACATTTGACATGGGATAGAAGAAACCAGATTTGTGGAAAACTGATTTGACATCAGTCTTAGTTTCTAACTCAAAGATGTGAATAAAACTCTTCCARCTTAAGGCTCCTGTTTCAAGGCTCCTTCGCTTTCAGTTCCTGTATCTTACATTTTTAAATCACCCCAAGCAGAACCATTTTATTTTTYTATTCAAGCCCTTCTGATCACCCGTAGAGGAAGCACACTAGAATGCGCAGTAACTACAGACTGAGTATTTTTTTGAAAACTTTTTTTTAATATTAGTATTACAGTCTCTGCTGAGAGTTACATAGCTGCCTGAATTGCAGAGGAATTATTCTGAAGATATTCAATACAAACCAAACCAATACTTGCTCCCTCTTTCAGAGGAAGAAAGATAACTTCCACTATCATAGACAAYTCGCAATATATTGGTAGCTAAGTAACGGCTACCTTCTGTAGAATACTCTTTTAACAGTCTCTACCCTACAGAGCTTCAACTGTAAAATAGGTAGCAAAAAAAGGCCTTCCAAAGCAGCTAGACTAGTCACCTATCATGCAACTTTGTACACTCCAGAAAACTTAGAATATGGTCAAACAATATGCATAAAGAAGGAGTTTAAGATTTTCCTCCTATTGCACATACAGTAGCAGACTTCATAATATTTAATTACCTGCCTTTAACTTAAATTTCTATTCCTATTGCAGATACTTAGGATGTAGGATTCTCCTTCAACGAACTCCTCAGTTTGAATTTCATTAGTTATGAGAAGATTTTAAAAATTCTGTGAGTACTTCTTGCTACAGAAGCAAAATCTAAGTCCTTGCAAACATTTCAATCTCACAGTGTGGGAGCAGACTTCACTGTTGAATTTTGCTCTTGAAAAAACTCAGATCCTGACTGATTTTTAATAGAAACAAGGATGACAACATTAACTAAAAACATTTGTCACCTCATCAGTCTCAGGAACTGTTCCTTTGTTATTAAAAACTAGTAACTGACAAAGCAATTATTTCTTGCTGACTTGAACACAAGCTGATAAACACTGCAAGTTACTAACTGTAGCATTGCTTTCATCTTAACAGATAATTCAGGTAATTAATACACTGAAAACTTTCTGTAGATCAAATTTTTGTTAGATACAAGTAGAACTTCAGATRTGTGCATAAGTCCATGGAGGAAGAGAGAGAAGGAGGAAGTTTTCTGATTCTATCTCACTCTATAGCATCCTGTGCTCACTGGAGTCCAAGGTGGTTAAGCGTYGTCCCTCCATTTATTTTCTACCTGGTAGAAGTACTGGGAAGAAAGAGGGGAAAAAAAAAAAGTAGAACACCAGGGAGCCTCTTTCCTTCCTCAGCCCAGATATAGTGTTGCAGGAGCTGCAGAGAAACTGAGGAAGGAAAACCAGGAGCACTGTCTGCTGCAGCCCACACTTTCCCCACGGAGAAGTGAAGCTGGGTCAGGTAAAGCAGGCTGCCCCCACATCATCCCACCCAGAACCAATCAACTTCAAGCCTCAAAATTATTTAGGCAACTGCGTGGACATTGATTACGTAAGTGCAGCATTTCACTTCCATGCACAGCACTGGTTTGTGCCTCTAGAATGCTCTGATATACTGATCTAGCAATCCTAACTGCTATGATTAGAGTATTCTTAGGAGAACACATTTCATACGCAGCGAATCTGAAAGCTGCAATAACTATTGTACTGTAGCAAAACTCTCAGATTTTTATAGTTTAGGGATAAAGTCACCTCCAGACTACAAATATCTCAAAACTCTTATGTTACTGGTTTAAAGTAGTTACTTGAAAAAAAAAAATACAAGAAAAGTGCACAGCTTTTGCAGAGAAAGAGTATGCAGGGTAGATAAGAGTGCTGGTAATTTTTCTTTTACAACACAATACTCACAGGACTTCATGTCAATGGACAGGTTACTGAGGATTTATTTTGAAGAAATGACATAAAACCCATAACATGTTTTAGGTTTTGTAAACAAGAAAGAAATAAAACACTTCAGAATGGTTACATGGCCATAGGAATATTAAAAAAAAAAAAAAAAAAAAAATCTATGCTGGTACCTAACAGGATGTTGCTGCATTTCTCCTTGCTGTCTTCCCCTTTGTAAGCACTGGTTTTTAGGCAGATAGAGAAAGCCAGATGAGGGAAAGGCAATTCTTTTCAGCAAGATCACTTCCCTGATACAGCTTACTATGCAGTGGCATAACCGTTAGCACTGGTCCAAGACAGAGCACAAGGGTAGGACTTTCCCCTCACCAGCAGCCCACCCTGAACTACAGAAATTTTGTAACCATGGCCTAAGGTTACTTACCTACACAAATTCTAAGCACAATTTCATGAGAAGCTTGAGCCAGTTTCAGGTTTGCATTCTTGCTCCCCCCTTGCAGCATTAGCACCCCAGCTGGCACAGTCAGCAGACCAGGAGGCTCATCAGCTGGGCTGGTTGCTTGGTTTTACTGGATTACTTCTCAGCCAAACTAGAAACTACGTCCACTTTTGACAGCAGCATAGATTCAAATTGAACTGTACTCCTAGGCCCTCTATCCTTGAGTAGTTTCTCRTACAGCTATTTTGGCTAACCATCTTAGCCAAGATGGTTATTTACTCTGGCAAGGAAATTCTTTTGCCAGTATAGCTTGCATTGAGAATAAGCTATACTGAGAAAGGATTTTCTCAGAACTACTCCTGAGTTAAGAGGATTTTACCCATATAAATAGCTTTGTTACAGATATGATTCTCCCAGAAATCTGATTACTATTCAGTTAGACTTCTGCTGGAACAGGATCAGTTTCCAACATTCCTGGCAGAAGCACTATCTTACAATTTGTTTCTTTTCCTTTCAGATTTAGGCTAAAAGGTGACACAAACAAGAAAAAGAAGTATAATTCAAGCATGATTCTTTTCCATGTTGAGCTATAMCTCTCAGCTTAATATACAATGAAATACATCTGGATCAAAATATGAAAAAAGTTTACAACATTTTAAAAAATTTAATCTATACTACATTTATTTGCCAACATAAGAGTACAAAATACTCACCCCTTGGAGTCCTTGAAACTGAATTGAAGGTCGAGACGAAATAAGATCCTATAGGAGAAAGGATATGTAAGCAGTGGAATTTAAGTAGCTTCATTCCCACATAAGCTTGTCATTATAAAATACAGTGATCATATGTCTCTGTACTAAAGATATATTAGAAATTATGCCAAAAATCCTCAAACTCATATATAGATAGATAAATATTGAACTTCATCTCCAAAGTATATATACACCTATAACAAAGTTAAGAGTTTACAGTTTGTACACATATAAAGTCAGTCAGTCAGATATAAGTATTGGTAATTTGCAGATTCTCTGCATCTTCCAACATTTTAACTTCTTATATATGAAGTCTGGATTACTATAGAGTTTATTACTGTTAGACATTAGAAACAGATAAAGGCTTAATATAGTYTAAATTTTTAAAGYTATTCAGTACAGACTTAAGCCTTCAATCTTGTCATTTGTTTTCAGATGCGTGTTATGTTCTTTCATTCAATTTTACATCTCTACAACTAGACACTCGCACAGATATCAAGTTTAAATAAGCTGAAAAACATTACAGCCAAGTTATCTTCAAATTATACACTTATTCCAAATTACTTTAAAAGCAGGTAAAAAACATACAAAGCTCCACATCTTAAAACCTACTAGAAATAAAGACACTATAACAAGATTCTCTTTTTTGAAAGAAAAATGTATCTAACAAAAAAAGCACACAGATGATAGCAAATCTAGTATCTGGTATTAAAGTATTCAGGACATGAACCATAAAAATCTGTTTCTCACGTACTAGAAACTAGACATGCAATTATACATATAAATTGTCAACCAACAGTCTCATTTTATAACTCACAGCCCATCTAGAATGCTTTAACTAAATTAATGAACAATAAATTCTAAAGAACCACCAAGCACAAACTATTTCTGTACCTGTTATCCAAAAAGATACTGAACAGAGCAAGAAACTGTTCATTTGCAAAACCAGAATTATTAAMTCAAGATTTACCCAACCTTTATTTGAAAATGAACATGCACATTAAGAAAAATTAGAGACTTGCACTTCCATTATTTTTGCTAAGGATACATAAAAGTGTGCAGACAGGGTGCTTTTTTAGATTAACTAGTACAGGAAAAAAAGTAGAAAAGCTTTTGGATTTAAGAATCCTTCTTAGAGTTTTTCTAAATAAAGCATAAAAATTCAAAATTATTAATTTTTTWAAACATTTTATACATTAAAATTTAAATAAAAGTTTGAATGAGAAATGAATATGCAACTGACTTGAATGGAAAACTGAAAATGCAATTAAGTTTCACTAAAAGACCACCAAATACAACCACCGAACAACTACAAATAAAGGAGTTTGTGATGCAGTGTTAATGATTTTGAGCTGATTTTGATTAGATGTCTAATCAAAACAAAAATTCTAAAACTAGCTGCTCATTTAACTGCCTAAAAGTTTTAGAAAGCTAGTAGCAAAATTATAAACCTCCATGCTTTAGTAAGAATTTGGCTGCATGAATCAAAGACACATGATGGATCCAATAACAGCTAACTAGACTACTTTTCAAACGCCATCCTGTGATGCAGAGCCTTCGCATGAGCAAACACCCAAGCTCCTGCCAGTTGCTCACCAGCAGCAAAACCAAGCTCCCAGCAGCTCTGAACAGTTCCACACCGCACCTAAGGTTGAGATCTGRTATTTTGCCATCCTTAGTTAGGACACTTAGGCACTGTAAAGAGTCCAAAAAAATTATGCTCCAAATTATACTTGGGCATACTTGGTATGGCTATTATCGAAAGAAAAGAACTCCTTCTCTCCTCTAAGTATTACTTAAATGTAAGAATTCAAAAGAAGGCGCTTTTGTTCCCCCTCCCCCCCCCTTCAAACTCTGTCCTTAAGTCCTAGTCGCTTATAGTTTGGTACTTAATTTAAGAGATTATTCAACKACTACATTTTAAAGTGCACTTGAGTTTTGAGTATCAGCTTGAATTGTATAGTTATACAATGTAGCCTACTTGAGAGATATGCAAAAACATGGCCTCAGTCACTAGGACAGCATTCACGCCTCTATTACTTCCCAGCTTCAACAAACTACCAACTTTGTCCAGACCTTTCCATATATACAAAGATCACGGTTTTGATAGAACAAGAAGTTCTGCATCAGGCAGACAGAGATTTTGGCTTGAATTCTGTGCACCAACGCTGTGAAGAATATTCAAAACGTTGCACATGCAACTTCTCATCAAGGGAGCTTCCAGGCTGCTCTCAGTAGCACAGGGCTCCTGTTGTCCCCAGGTTACCACTCTTTTGAACTTAACTACTCTCAAGGTAAGCTCACCACCTCAGCTTGCATACATTTTAAAGATGAAAAAAAAGATTCAACATAATCAACCAGGCTCCAATAAATTCTGAGCTCCCCCAAACAACCCTGGCTTCTTCAGCTACGTATCTGCCAAAAGAAATATGAAATGCAGCCAAAACGCATTAAGAGCTGCCTGTGCCTTGTCTCTGTAATTTCACAATAGCAAGTGCAGCCTATTCCTGAATACTGACGATGGACGTGTCCTGTATTTCTCCTGTGCTAACATTAYATTCCATGAAGACTTGTTAAGTGTTGAGTAAAATCAGGAAGTTTGTCAGGTTGAAAACTACTTTTCATTGTCATAAGCTGGCTTGTAGTCAGATCAACTCCTTGATGCATCTCACCATTTATCAGCAAAAACACCAGTGTCAGCAAGAGTCCACTAACACGAGTATATCCTCTGAGCAGAAATACTGACTTTGTTCAACTTTAATGACTTCTGAAATTGCACTTCTGTGGAAAAAAAAAAAACCAACAACAAAAACAAAAAAACTTGGCTAACTCAATTTATAAGGCTTTGTCAACTGGATCTTAGAGTTAGCCTACTATAAACATTTTCAGTTAGAATCGCACCAAAGTATGAAATCCAAATTAATATACTTTTTACTCCTGAAAAAGCAAACAGAATAGCTTGCCATCACTAAAATGGGAAGTTAGGTTCCACTTCTGTCCTTTCCTGCTTCCAGCCAGAAGTTCCTGCTTCTTTACTTACTCCTGCCTCACCCCTCTGCAATAAAAATTCAACTTGCTAATCCAACGGAAAACTATCCATACTTCAGGCCTGCTAATGAACTGAACCTGTTCATGGAAGAGTCTGACAACKGCTAGAGCCAGCACAGGAGAAGTAGCAGGAGTGAAAAATTAACAGCTGAGCCTCACTCTGTGAGYAGCAACAATCCATTACAGCTCAAGCTGTCTCAAAACTTCACCCTAAGCAACGTTTGAGGTATCACCAGAGAGGTTTCTTGCGTTTGGGTCCTGAGCACTACCTGTGCCCACAAGGCATATATATGCAAGGAGAATCAATTCACCTTCAGTAGAGCCTGAAAGCATGAAATACTATACTGGTGTTCAGCACTGTCACCTGCGAGCAGGCAGCATCTAGCATTAGGAAGTCCAGAAGAGCTCATACACCAGAACAGAGAAAGGTGAAGTTCTCAGATGAACAAGGGAGGTGTGGGGAGAAAGGCATCATCATTAGAAGTGACCATGCTTACTTTTCATGGTAGGAGATTCACAAAACATCTTGTTTTGTACAGTAACCAATAAAACAGACAACTTTAAGCACAGCAGGGCCTGAAATGACTTGCTACAGATTATCTATTTCTCATGAGGTTTCCCATTCACAAGCCTTCTAAGTAAAAGCTGAAAGATTTTCAAAGTGAGCTGAGTTTTAAATTATTAATGCATCTGTTTATCCATCAAGAAAAGGTTTACTCTTAAAAAATGTGATGGGTTACACATGCGTTACTTTTACATATTAACATACTCAGTTACAAATGCTAATATTTGTCTGCAGCAGCAATTTTCCACAGTGAAATTTAATGTTCTATACAAAAAGTTTTGTATGAAAGTACGTCACAAAACACTGAGTCAACATTATAATGTAATAACTGTGTAGGCTCATGTGGTAGCCATCATGCTTTTACAATAGCTGACAGAATTTAACATAAGCTAGTTTTTGATCCAGAGAAAGAATGGTAGCTGAACCAGAAACCTTTTCTACATTATTAGAAGAAATAAAAAAAAGTCTAAATTTAGCAGGTTATCAAACTACTATCTGTAGTGCTAGACCTTATGGTGGGGAAAAGGGAAGACGACCACCCATAACCAAGCCTTCTACTAGTCTCTATTTCAAATTCCGATGACTCTAAAACCTTGAACAAACATTTCTTTCAGAGACCCACRTTAAGTTATAAGTTAGGGGTGATTATTTGAATAGAGCAAATGTCCTCCTGGGTCAGCCCAGTGGTCCACCAAGGCAGTCAAATGGCTAATACTGCACAAGCTCATCATTCAGGCTCACCAGAAGAAGGGATCTTGAACTTGGGTGGGGGAAGACATGTGGCAAAGGTGCAATCCCAGCAAATGTGGGGCCTATCTCTTGACAGAGCACTACTGTGCAGAAGCCACTGGCCCTCTAGACACACTAGTGTCRTGTTTGGTGCTCCCTTAACAGTTCCCTGTTTTTTCACTTCTCACCTTTTGCCCAAAGGCCCATTCCCTTTACTTCATCTCTTGCCCCGAGGTCACTCAGTTTCCTCTGCATTTTGTTTTCTCACAGGGAAGAACGTGAAGTTTTGGAGAAATCATGACATTACATCCGAAGAGGTTCTTCAGGGAGAGAACACATAGGATGTCTGTTTCCTATACCCATTCACCTCATACTTCCTGACAATCCACAGTTTTGTTAGGTGTAGTAGAGGGTATATTGCTGCATAGTCCTTTTTTGAATCCATTTATGAACTTGTTCTCTATGAAATGTGTCTAATTCTCATTTAAATTTATCTACTAGTTTCATCAAGTGCCCTCTAGTTCTAACATTGTGAGATACGGTAAATATCACCTCTACCCTCACATCATCTATCACTTCCACAATTTCTTAAGCTTAACTCACAGCTGCCCCCTCATTCTCTCCAAACTGAAGAGCCTAGCCTTTCTAGTCTCTCCTTGTAAGGCAGCTGCTCCACCTCCCTGATCATTTTAGAGAAGGTGCAGAGAAGAGCTGTTCCCCTCCCTCTAGGCATATTTTACGCAAGTAATTACTMCTTGCGTCTGAAGATTTTATTCAAGATAAAGACTTTCCTACACAGGACYGGTTTAAAAAATTTATCAAGTGGAGGTACTACATTAAGATCTAAAATCTCTTATTTTGGAGAAKAAAAAGAAAAGGGCTACCCAGCTTGTTCTCTCCAAGTTCACTATGTTGTTCAACAGTTTTTGGGCAAGGACTATGTCTGCTTGCAAAACTCAAGATCCACGCACACGTTTGGTTCGTTGTAAATAACTCAGCATTTATAAGGTACCATTCTTGTGTATAAGACTAATTTTTACCGTTACAAAGGCAAGTTGACTCAGAGCRAACAGAAAATGCCTTTATAATCAGCACATACAATTTTTATTATGTGTGTCAGAATCTCTAATATGTTTTGATAACTTAAAGAACTGTCATGCAGCAGGAGGTTAGGACAAGATGCCRTTCCAGGATACAGATCTTTGGTATGGATGCCAACCTAAGGAGCCTTCCGTCCTCAATCTTTCAGCAGGTTCTCGTTCCTGCCTCAAGGCTTACACACACCCATTGGGCCTGTAAAAGGTTATTTGTTCAATTCAGAGTATGGCCTTACATCAACACAGTTTGTGCCGAGGAATTAGAGGCCTAACAAACAAACAAAAAACCCCACAACCTCCCCCCCCCCCCCACAAAAAGCACCCTTTGGAAAGAAAAAGACTATATACACTGATTAAGTTCATTAAACTATTAGGGAAACTGTATCACTACCACCAAGGATATTTCTTATGTACACGTTCTAGCAATCAGTTCAGTCAGGTCACACTTGCAAATTACTGCAAGGGTTAAAACACCAAAATAGCCAKCTAGGCTTCCTTCTAATGAATTTCAGAGAGGTAACTTTAATCTTCAAATGTTTAATATATTGAAATCACTATGCTGTGAGGCAACCAAGCTGTTTGAATACAYGGATATGGAGATAAAACATTAAGTTAGACTTCTTTGGTGTATGCATTCTGAWTATTATTGGAATTACATAGACATTTCATACACAATGTCTTCACACAATCCAGACAGTACTCAGCAAGCAGGAAAACCCAGAGTGTTGGAAAAACTTAACACATGCCTCCACAACTTGGTTCTGACATGCTGTACAAACCCTAAAGACATAGTGCTCAATTATATTGAGAGTACTTCACAAACATCAATGCATTTATCCTTGTGTTTGCTATAAGGGTTAACAACACCATTTTACAGCAAAGAACTGGAGGACAAGAATATTATGAACAGTATTATCTGGCAGTTTTGAGTGTCAACTGTGAGAAACTCAGCTCTAATTTTAACTGGCGCTCTTTGGCACTTGATGTTCTTACATACAGCTTCTGCTTACTTTCATTGCAACACAGACCAGCTTATGGTAAACTGCAGTCCAAATGAAGTCTGCTGCCAAAACAGGCTCTCCCACTGCTCAATGCTAAACCTGGACTGCCTGTACTGGTACCAGTACTGGAACCGGGACAAGACAAGCAGAACAAGTGTGCAGTTGCAAGCAAGGGGATGCACCTTTCTGTAAGAGAAAAGCACTGTATCAGCTCACTGCGTCTCCTGAAACCACACCACTGGTTTTATACCTGTGGAATGAGAGGCAGCCTTGGTACAAGGAAAACAGTAGTACTGACTCAAAGTGGAACTGCCCTTTCTAGGGAATCTGTCAGATCTACTCTACTTAGTTGTATTAGGGAGGAAAAAATATTATACTACTGCTGCATAGCTATCAACCGCTAGTACTAACAGAAGTATGCATGTGTGCGCTGGATGGTATAGAAGACTACTCTCTTTCACAGCAAGCCATAATTCAGTCTAAACTGATGKACAAGCAAGTCTCAAACGAAGGGTAGTCTCACATCCAATCAAACATACAGCTTAACAGGTTACAGTTCTTAGAATAGGAAGGTCTCACTCCTCTCTCCATGTATTCCTGGTAGTCTGTCCTCTTTGGCATTTGTGGAACTCTTCTATGAACTTGTTCAACTCACTAACCCATAAGAAAGCTTTCAAAAAAAAATAGTTTTCTGCAGTGGAAAGCCAGAATTAGGACTGCCCCCTGTCAGGGGCCACGAAAACTCAGATCTGTTCAAGTCACCTCACAATTTCACTCCTAATTTTCAGCTCAGCTATGCCTTTAGTGAACACCTGTGCAGGTAAAGGACTAGCATTAGAGCAACTCCATGGCAGGAACAGAAACAATCCAGTCTGTTAAGACAYAGTCTAATTGCCTCAAGTTTTTCCTGCAGTCTTGTGTCTCATTGACCACAGTCTTCTGACATCCAGAATAGGATAAAGTGATCTTATGTCCCTGTACAGCCAGCGGCACAGGCCATTCTGTGCATTAAACGAGGTAAAGGATCGGGGGGAGGGGGGGAGAGGGGGAGAGCGGAAGGCAGCAGGCTATTATTAGTACTAGAAAATAAAAAGTCTGTTTTCTAGAGTTGTGTCTCACAGTAGGAATGGTTGGTTTGGCAGCAGCACTGCTCTAACTGAACTAGGCAGTCACCCTTCCACCCAATTCAGTTTCCAGCTGGTTAAATCTTACCTTTTTTTGGCGCTCAAAAAGACTGTACTAGAAGAGTAAAAAAGAAACAGGATGATAAATGGCAAGAAGGGCCTCTGGGCTTCTTTGTAACCAAGCCATCTTAAAGATGTATCAAAATACAGCGTTATTTTYTCATATAGACCAATTAGCCAGTACAGTGTCTGTGCAGCTGTGCAACACATCCATCAGCTCACAGAAGGGGGCAGAGATAAGAGCTCAGGTGYGGGCACTGATTAGACAGACTTATTTGAATTTTCTCTCCCATGTAGAGCCTGTTGTCTCCAACAGAGATGCGAGCTCATGCTGCAGCCTTTTTCTTAATTCACCTGTTAAATGGTGTCTCTCCTCCATTTAGCTACTTCATTGAAATTGCAAGAATTAAGATTTTTTCYACTAACAGTTTGTGAGGACACAAAAACATGCAGAGTAACATCACCGAGGCCTTGTTGCCATAAGAAACCTGGCTAAAAATAGCTTGTGATCAGCCAATTAATGATGAAGACGCATTTACAATGAATACTTGTATTGCTTAAATCAGTAATTAACTTTGCTGTATCAATTGCGTCATTTTAAGATACATGCAGTCTTAGAGTTCAAGAAATCAAACAAAAATAAATTACACAAAATATCATCAACTCTTAATCAGTACATTTAGACCAGCAACTTAAAGGCAAAGTGCAGAGACATCACAAAGGCATCTCTTCTTTTGCACAGAAGTGAGTATTATTCCCCTGTAAGAGTAGTTTACACAGTTGTAGCAAGTGTACTAGTAATGGATTTTTACTTATTTGCTGACAGCAGAAGGGAGTGACTTGGACATTCTTAGCTCCACTCTAGGCTCTGGAAGCACACTGTGGTTAAGAGACCTTCTTGCATACTCKCATTCCTAAGTCAATGTTATGCTTCTTTCCTTAACATAATTCCTGCCCTGCTTTTGTCCAATGCTAGCTCATTCCACTCTCATTCTCTTCCCTTAGAAATCTGAGAAATGKGAATGAACTGACCTCACCCTCAGGGCTCCAAACAATTCTGGCTCCCAGCCTTCTCCATCAGTCCCAGTTACCTCAGTCTGCAATCTACTTTCAGTCTTCTATAGCTTATCTTCTCTATCTTTTCATCATCTTTAGTTCTCCCTCTAACCTTCTTTCAATCCCTCCTACCTCATTTAACTCCCAAGCTGTTCATCTAGGGGTAGCTCCTCCCTGTGGCAGACTTTTAGGTTCTCTTGCATCTTTCCCAAGTCCCAGGGCCAGTCCTTTTTACTCCATCTAAATACCACTATAACTCTTAGCATACACAAACTGCAGCTTTAAAAAAAAAATGCATCCATTTCTGAGCAGACTGATAGGCAAACAAAATGCAAAACCTAGAAAAATTCCCACATCTATGAACAAAAATTCACCCCCATTCAAAGCAGAATACTGGTAGACTCTTGGAAAAGGCCAAACCTTTCAAACTAGAAGTTTCTCAATCACTCACTCCAAGCCCCAACAGTTTACAGCATTTATTAGTCATAAAGAATTTCAACTCTGCTAAATGAAATACAGCAGAGTCCTATGACTCCATTTCAATTGCTCAGAACACAGCAACATCAGCCAACTTGAGCAAACACTACTCTTCATATACTTACTAACTCTAGAATCTCTACAGCTGGGACATCTGAATGGTTATTTGAAGAATACATACTCACCTGAAATAAATAAATCAATTTGGAACTGAAGTACTCAAACACAAGGCACAAAGTCCCAAGAATCACAGTTATCCTCTGATGTTAAAAGCTCAGGTTTACAGRCCAAAAACATTTGCTTTAAACCCATGCAGATTAAGACTCATTATTCAAATTATTTTTATGGGGGTGATCAAAGCCAAAACTTACTGTAGATAGATGTTAATTCTGCAAAAAGCTGTGTCAGTTGAAGACAGTAGTGCCCCCACTGCTCTGCAGATGAAGATCAATGCAGCATTTCCTGATCTGCTTCAGAAATAGTCAGGAGGTTAGGTCAGCCCACTACTAGCGAGAACCTAGGYGCTCACTGTGCACCACAGGAAGATGATTCCATTTCTCTTGAATCTGTTCTCACTGAACTACTTCTGATGATCACAGAGCAGGCCAACTTTATAGCTAAGCCAGTAAAAACAATTTTTTAGCTTCTGCTGGATCAAGGGTAGAGTTGCATGCTATGATTTGAGCTAATCTAAGTCAGCTGCCACTGAAAAAGGCAGGTTCTGCTCCCACCTCTTATCCTAGATGTACGATCTCTACTCTCTTCCATTATGTCAGGTCTCATTCTTGTCAGTTCAGTGCTAAACCTGCAGAAAAATGAACCCTGCAGCTAAATAAAATGGTTCAAGCAAGTWCCAGAGTAGCATGCAAGAGATTAGGTGGGGAGGGAAATGTATTCTGGCTAGGAAAGTCTTTTCTGGCAATGGTGAGATGTCAAACCACCTAAGCCTTGCTGTGTAGCCTCACCTGCAGGCATACCTGAGCTAAGCCACCTGGCTGCTCCTAAAGCAAATGAGGGACTGTTCACACCACATCCTTTGAGGCCTGCCCACCCTGCCCTCAGCTGGCTCAGCCAGATCCAGAAAGGAGCATCCTTACAATGTCATGCATATTTACTTTTGAGGAGCAAGGTATGTGGTTTAGTACTACTTTTAGTCCAGATCTACCAACTCCAGAGACTGCATCTAAACATTGCTGACATTGTGCCTATATATCCTCAGACATGGGACAAATATACCACATTCCTGTAAGTGATCTTGTATTTCTTCACTATCCTCTTGTTTTCCTGGGGAGCAGCTCCAACACACTGCTACAAGTCTACAGCTCTGATTTCTGACAACAACATGCAGCGCTTCACTGAACTAGAGCCAAAGTATTACTTCCTGCTAAATAGAACTTGATTATAAAACAATTAGTCATGCTTTAAATTAATACTGTCACAGATAATGCTCAAGTGTTTTTACTCATGCTACTTAATACTATCCAAGCGATTCTAAACAAGAATGTTCTCTGTCCTCTGAATTCAGTCCACCCCATGCTTTGAAAGCAGAGTGTATAAAGCTAAGTAGTGAACCAGGATTTGTCACAACCTATGCTAAGTTGACTCAGTCAGGCCTGCTGAAAATACGATCTTTATCTATTCTTCCGAAGCCAGAGGTGRAGGGGAAGGGGAACTTAGATTTTTCATAAAAGAATTCAAGAACCTGATTTTTCTTTAATTTTCATGCAAGCTAAGCAGATCCTTAGCAATACAGAGCAAGCACGTCATTCTTTATGCAAACGATTTAAATTCCAACGTTCAGCAATTACAGAGCCTGATTACATGTTGCCTAGGTTCTACAAGTGATGGGGTAAGTAGGTCATTTGAGGGTTATCCTGAATTCTCTCCTCTACACTCTTGAAATATTGCTTGCATTACATAAACAAGGTCTTTCAGCACAGAGCAGGGCCAATGGCAGAGCTGTAAGTTGCTCTTTGCATTTACCTTATAGTGTTCTCCAGTTCTCCACAGTGCCTGTAAGCCTTCATTACACATTTTTTTCAATTACACAGTGRGAGCTGAGATAGGTCAGCAATGTAGCTGAGCATTAAACTAGAAAAAAAGATATTATCAACTACAGATTCAAGAATTCATCCCTCCTCAGGCACTGCAGAGATGTGTAAACTAGTAGATTATAACTGAAGCTACTTAAAAGTTAAATGGAGAGTGTTTCTTCTTAGCTCCCCAATTTCCCTCCAAAATGCAGATATCCTCAAATGCTAAAATCTCACCAAAACTGAAAAGGTATCTCAAATGTAATAACTCTGAAGACTGCTTCTTGAATAGCGTCGAGAAGATCTTTTTTGCCAGTGCAAAAACAAAGATCATTTGACTCAATTTATAAAACAAATATTTTTAAAAACAGACATTTCAGTGGCTAAGACAAAGTTTTACATGACAGATTTATTCTTTCACTCACTACTATGCAAATGGAACAGTTTGCACTGCCCCTCATATTCTAGCTTCTGTAGTCTCAGATTACGGTAAATGGATCTGTGGGAAAAGTTGGAGTCCCATTTACAGTTTTGGAGGTGAACAAACAGTGAAATATGAAATATTATTTCAATATTTTCTTGATCATAATCACAAGTAATTCTTGAGACTAGATATACTCATTTTTACATAACAAACTCGGAAACTGATCTTTGTTTAGAAACAGAAGACAGGGAAATAGTTTACCAAAGTTGTTTCATAAATTAGAAATAATTAAACCTCTCCCAAGAAATATTTACCCGCAGTACAGAAAACAGTTTTATTGCAGTCAGCACAATTTCCAAGCTGTCATCTGTTCTAACATGCAAAAGTGTCCAATTTCAAACTACAACATCACATACATCACTTTTATAGTGTGTGGATAACCTTTCAGAAATCAACTCCAAATCAAATAATTCAAAACTAGAAGTTGATTTGTAAACTCCTTGATGCTTGGCTTCAGTCAAAGGGGAAATATCCCAGTTTGAAAAGTATGTTTCATGTGTATTAAACTAGCTGTAAGAAGGCGACCTTTTTCAAGACCATAGAACTTGTTCATCCTGAATAATTACTTTAAATTAGCTTTATGCTTCAAGGATCCTCACACCTTGAAACATGGCTGCAACTGCAAATATCAAATACCTTAGTCACTTTTAAACACTGCATATACATATATTCACTTTAAACCTTTTACAGCACTTAAAAATCACTTCCATAGCCAACTTACACGATTACTTAACCCACCATGACTTTCAGAGGACAGCAACGAAATGCTTTCTAACTGCACAAATAATGAGTCTAACCAATTCAGTCAGAAAGCATATTGAAGAGCTGCTAAAAGTTTATGAATCAAGTGGCACAATATGGAGAATATGCAACAATTTACAAATTTTATTTGGCATTTAAGACCTGAAAGCTGTCTTTTTTAAGCCTGCGGTTCACAAGAACAGCTGTGTCTTTAAAAGCCTACAAAGCATGAGTGACATCTAACTCTGCCCAGCCGGGGTTCTCTGGAGTTGGCTCTGGCATCTGAGCTCTCACTACCGTGAATAATGCATAAGACCCAAAGGGACTGAAAGGGTGGGAGGGATGGATAAGGCTTAGGGCTGCAGTAATCAATGCACTCCACCAGCACAACATCCACCCTGAGATGGAGAAAAGGAGGTGTGTGTGTGGGGGGGAGCAAATTCCAAAATGAAGCATTTCTAAGAAATAGCTGCAAATCCCCACTCAGAAAAGGGGGTAGTAACTGCAAATCAAAGTTTGATTCCTGTGGAGCTGGCAGCTTTACAACTGTAAGAATCACAGACAGGCAAGAGAAAGAAGTCAACCAGTGGTGTAATTATGCAGCAGGGAAACAGGGGCCAACTAGACACTGCTAAATCATATGTGCAACATGGAAGCAAGCTGCCAAACACATTAAAACAAACAGAGGATGCCAGCACACCGGAGGACACCGAGCAGCACACTTGCATGCTCTATTTTAAAGTAACCCAGTTATTATGGAGGAAGGAGAAGCAGTTATTAGTCACAGGGAAAGGAGCAATTTGGGGGTCAGTTCTGGGAAGCCCAAGTCTGAGTCAGTCTTTAGTGTGAAGGAGGATGTAAAGGGAAAAAAGAGCAACTGGGTTTGGAGAAAACAATCTGGTGTCAGTCAAGAGCTTACTGCTTGCAAACAAGTCACCCTTGAGCTTTATGTCTCATTTTAACACAATGACTTTTAACTTTTCTCCTATCTTTAAGACGTGTTGCTAGAAGCTGATTCAACAAGCAAGGCCTTTTGGATAAAAGCCTGCTGGCACAGTAAGAAAAAAGAGAAAAGAAAAGAAATGCTACATCAGCACCTCTCTCTCCCCGGGTCCTGCATTGCACACTACCAAGACAAACACACCACTCCCCAAAACCCCCCTATTCAACATTACACAGAAAGCACACAGCATAAAGAAAAAAAAAAGTATTGAAGCTGAAAAGTAATAGAAAGATACAGGCGAATTAGAGTTTAATCTTTCCCCTCCTCGAAGCACACAGCACTACATAGCCACTTTTAACTCCACCAAACGAACCGAGGGCTCAAATTTCTATCGGAAAACTCCG